>NC_073730.1:18202923-18310423 GCF_023634155.1 Falco peregrinus | reverse complement strand
TGCTTGCTGGGTCAGAGTTTGGGTTCCATAAAACTTAGCTGTGGGATTACAAGTGTCAGTTATGCTGGCAGGCGTCAGTCTGCCTGGGAAAGTGGAAGTCAATTGCTCTGGGAGGAGAAAACTCCATTTTGATAGCTTTCATCAGTCCTCTGCTTCTATAGCATTAGTCTGAAGGGACTCGTTTTGACTGATGCCAATTGTGGAGAAATTCTAAGTTATGCCCATTTTCATCAATGTTATCGATAAGAAATACGTAAAAAAGAAAGCAGTATTGATGTTGAGGGTTGGGGAGTATTTTACAGTGCATCAGAATAAGGCGACTCAGAAACATAGCTTATGCTAAACATAGCGCTATTTAAAAACACAAACCACACGTGTTACTACAACTAGATTTCATATTAATATTGGGGAACACTAACTACAAAAACAAACTTTCCACAGAAGCAGTGTCTCCACAGTGTAATGTTTACAACAACCTTACTACCATAAAATAAATATTTAGCACAAAAAATTCTTTTTAATTAAAAAAAAGAAAATCTGGTTGAAATATATTCTTTGAATTGCTTATAAACCAATTCCACATCAATGACTGGTAGAATACAAACAAAGTAACAGAGCTGACTTTCTCAGTATTTTACATTTACTTCTGGTGGGTGAAACAGAAAGCCAAGGTCCACTCCTAACCACTTTTGATCATTAAAAAAAAATCCATGGCAATTTTAACAAGAATACGGGTGTTAAATTAATCAGAGTGGCCTGGCCAAATTCCAGTTCTGGTAATTACATCCTGCATACCTAAAATTCCCCCTGCAGTTTCAACTAGAGATGTTATTCTTCACTTTTCCTTCTAAAAAGCATTGCATATAGTGGTGTTGCTAGCATAGCTTTTGGTCCAAATTGTTTTATTTCAATTGCAGGCAAAGAGCTAAAGAACTTCTGGGTCTTCTTAGACTAAAGGTACCTTAAATATAACTGTTCTGGCACATTACTTGATCCAATGATTTTTTTCTCCTCCTAACGTACATATTTATTCACCCCCTGAAAGCAGTTGAAGCACCTATTTACCCCACCACTTCTCTAGTTACCTTTGCCTTCCACAGACCTGACCTGGAAAATCAAGCATCCCACTCACCTGACATGGAGGGAGGTGAAGGAATATAATGAGCAGCCTCACAGGCTCTCCAGACAAATAGCACCAAAACTCACCCAAGGTCTTGGAAATGGATCTTAGGAAGCGCACAGGCATTCACTGCCTCTGCTCTTTCAGAAACAAACAAAATGAGTAGGATTCCCTCTCTCCTCTTACAAAAAGAAAAATGGCAGGCATGGCAACAGAGCTCATCATTCTTCCTTTCCCACCAGCCGTTACATATAATAATTCAGAGTCCAGCATGTATCTAACCAATTAACCAGAAAGATTTGGATAGAAACCAACTGTGAAAGTCACCATTAATTTTTAAAATAACTAAACTATTAGACCTTAAGGCCTGCCATCATTATATCAGAATCCTTCATGTAGTCACTAGAAAAAGGCTTGTATTTGCTTTTATGGAAGCATACAGGATATTACACGTAACTAGATGTATATGTAGAAAGACCAAAGACGGTGAGTAAGAGACCCACAACAGACTACAGTGGATCTATCAGGCTGGCATCGGCCACATCAAAAGAGAACATGTCTGCTAAGGTAAGGGGAGACACGCAGACACTGGGCTGCTCCGGGCAGGTAAGAGTAGGCATCTGTCAGTCTGCCACTGTGGCAGCCTCCTCTGAGCTGGCCCTGCTGGCTGCTCTCCAGGTAAGCTGCTTTCTGAGCCGAGGACAAATGTATATTGTACAGAAGGCTGGCTAGAGTTTTCCAAGTTACTATTAAGGCATGTTTTGTAGGTGATAACGTCTCTAAGTGTAGCAAGCAAAATATTATGAATTGATTTCAGCATGAGCTATTCAAGATAAGATGGAATAGGAACAGTGGCTGAAGCAGAAGTGTTTAAACGAGACACAGGGTCTGTTCCTTGCTTCTGACCTCTGTAGATAAGCAATAAAATTATATGTGGCTGCAACTGTATTCTGTGTCAAGAGTATTAAGTGGACAGCTTCTAATTACCTTTAGCTCATAAAGCTAAAGAGTTTGATCTATTGCTTAAAAGCTTTTTAGTTTAAATTATTTTAATCAACAATTCTATTTTTAGCAGTTGTTTTTAAGATGCTTTTCCAGTAAATGGGGGTAGGTGGGAAGGGGGGTTGAGGGTCTGGTTAGCTAGCTGGCTCACCTCCCAGGATACACAACCTTTAAGTCTCCAGCTCAGAATCTACTGATGTAAAAATGAGATAAAGGTACTGGCGACTAGGAACGCTACAGCAGTGGCCATATTTTCTAGAAATGTTTTTTCCTCCAATTGCAACAATGTCCAATAATAGCAAATGTATTTTTTATCAATATGGTAGGATTCAGTGTAAAGAAGACTTTAATGCTCCCTTGATTTTCTAAGCTTGGTTTCAATCCCTGGTAACATTTTCTTTCTATACGTCCCGTTCATGGTGTAGGGAGCTAAGATGGGAAGCCCCTGACAGAGCAGCTATTGGGCATGAAGAATCCAAGAACGATGGCAAGGGGACAAATGGCAGATGTTGGTAGTAAAAACATATTGCTTGGTTGCATCTTCTTTCAAACGAAAGAAATTGCTCCAGAGAAGGGCAGTTTTGATGCATTCCACAATCCCTCAGACTTTGGGAAAAACAATGGTGAGAGGGAAGTGAAAAGCTATACAACAACTTCTGAAACTCTGCCACAGGATTCTAGAAGTACAAGTCATCCACACAGATCCAAGACTATTTTCACTAATAAAACTTTTATTAAAGGCTGCAATTTTATTCTTGGAATCAAATTTAATAATCCAACAGTCTTGAACCTCCTCATGCTTTTGGGGTATTGATTAATCCCTTGATGCTTATTTGGCTAATATGCATGTGGGTTGTTCATCTACTAATCTTCATAAAATTCAGACTAGAACTGTATCAAACTATTCTCTCACTACAGCACAGGGAATCTAATGAAAATATCCCCACATGTCATAAGTCAGATATTAAAAAGAGGAAAAAAAACCAACACAAAAATCACGGACTCCATGACTCTCATGAGACAAAAGATTCATCCTTAGCTATAATAGCAAAAATGACCTTGGCACAGGGCATTTCCTGCAAAACGATGGATTGGATGGGGTTAATGGCCTACAGCTTTGCCCGAGGCCATCTAGTCTCCCAGTCAGTCATTAATCCCCGGGAAGTACCCTGGTGCCTTGATCATTTCTACTTAATTAAAGTCCGTGATCCCCAGGATGCCTCCATTTCACCAGGAGACTCTTTCTAGTTACTTCAAGGAATGTACTTCTCAACTCACTCCCTCCATCTCTCCCTCTCTCTCTCAAGATATTTGACATGACATGTTCCAATTTCCTTTTTAATGGCCAATGTTTAATATGGCTTACAAATAATTATTTTTTCTTTCATCTTTGACATGAACTCTTAGTTCCGAACTGAAAAATTCATATTTTTTTTTCCAAGGGAAAAATACATCTGTGGTTCCCGCATGAGGAACATTGAACCCAAAGTAAATAAGTATCAAGGTTTAAAACAGCTTCCATCTTTAAAACAAATAAAACTGAAAGCAATACATCTAAATGAGGAGAAAAAACGGAATTATGTTGTAGGCATGAGCAGAAGTCACACAGAATGATTTAATGAAAAGCCAAAAATGAGAATCTGCTCTTATTGCCTCTTTTCCCTGTCCAAGTCTCTAAGCCTGGAAACACTAGAAAGTAAGTTCAATGATTATCAGCAGCCCCACAGACTTCAGTAGAACTACGCACATGCAGCGAGGTAGGCACTTCTGTTTTCAGGACAAAAACTTACATTTACACAAAATAAAAAAATCCAGGAGGGCCACCAGCGTAGCTCTCTAAAGAAGCCATTGCATCCCACCTACCCTCTGTTAACAGCCTATTTCAGGCTCATAGACCTAGATTTTTAACATTTGAAATTTCAAATTGTGATCTGAAAACAGGCTACACATTAAAATATACCTTCTTACATACATATGAAAATCAAGGTACAGACTTAAATCTGTATCATATACAAGAGACAGATGCATTCACTCTCCCAAAGATCTGATAACCCGAAGTCCTGATCTTTCAAACTTTTGGTATCCCATGTGGTAGGAGGCTGCAATGCCTCTTCTAAGTACCACCCACACTTAAACCAGTACTTACTGCTGATGGTCAATGCACCTGATTGTTTGGAGCAATTAAAATCCTATTTTGAACTTTACAGCCTATTATTACCTCTTTAGCAGGCTGCGGCAGCACTATAGATAATACTTTCTTGTGTCTCCCTAAGTTCAAACCAGGTTTTTAACTTTGGAAAGAAAGCCAATGGCTACTCAAGACAACCACAAAGGAGACATTACAGTAGCCTTTCAAAACTCTGCAGTGCAATAAATCATGATGAGTAGCTTCTTTGACAAAACAACAAATATTACAAGCATGTGCTTGTGTATATGGTCTACCACATACAATGGACAAATAAATATCTGTATATATGTGCAAACACTATTCACTTGGAGTGCATGTGTATACAAAGACAACAGACAGAAGGCATGTATAATTTTTATAATTTCTCAAAAGTATCATGCAATGAGACTATACCTAGACTGATTCATTACCCTAGCAATTTTACAGAATAATGTGACAAGCTTGTCTATTCCTACACAGAATATTCCACAAAAATAAGAAAATAAAAAATTGTCATATGACAGGCTTATGTATTGAGTCAGTATTACTAATACCCTATTTCCTGCAAGTCAAAGACAATGACTGAGCAAGTTAGACTGTGAATCCAAATGCACATATACACTGCATCATTACAGGCTACTTCACAATCAGTGACAACTTAACTGAACTTTGGCTGCTATCAGTCCAATCATAAATTTAAATTTTTCTCTCCCAATTATGAAAGCAGTGACCCATAATGTTTTTAGGATATTTCTGTAATTATTTGACACTACATTCAAGACATTTATGGCTGCTATAAAAACAATTATTATTCATTATTCCTACTGAAATAGCCTGTAGGAGTCCCAGTTCCTGGAAAGAATTGTATCGTAGAATTTCCCACATTTACCAGTCACACCTAAGAAAGCTCATATGTGCATTGAATTTACATGTTATTTATATACTCAGATCACCACCTCTGCAATTCTTCAGCAACATCATGGAAGTTATAGTTATTATGGGTCCCTTTTAAAATTGCCCTTTCAGGATATAACTAAGTCTTGACACAAACTGCCCAATGTTTTTATTATTTCAGTTTGACATCACTGATACAGGAAGTACAACTGTCTCCAAGGAAGGACAACTGTGATATAATGAGGATGTCCATACATTGACAAATAGAAAAGGAAGAGATAATTTAAAGTTTCAGCAGCTGCAGGTCTGAATCCAAACTTTCTTTTTCAGGATACAAACTTTTTCATCTGCTATTTTGGTTTACAAACAACAAGCAAAATGACCCTATGCTGAATAAACCACCTCAGTGTTGAATGTATCGGATGGCTGAAAGAGCTTTATGCCTCCCAATTAGCACTAGTCAGAAATAAGTACATCCCCACACAATGTGGGATAATTGCAACCCTGGGATGGCTTCCATCCCTGAATAAGTACATCCTGTCTATGACTTCTAACTGTTCATATTTTATTTGCTGCTCACCTTTTAACAACGATGCTTCTCTTACAATGGAACAAGCTAGGGAAGAACGACACCAAGTTTAATTTAAATTTTTTGATATCTCCCATGATCACAGTATTGCTTAAGCATTACTGTTTGTTGAACTACATCAAGCACAAGAAGATTCACAGCTACACAGTGAAATGTAAGCTAAGAGGAAATATAAGCCAAAACCTTGGTGACTCATAGAAACAACATAGCATAAAAATGTCTGCATTTCCCATTGCATGCTTTTCTATTGAACCAGACAGTTCAAAAGTTTGAGATGGTACCTGCAGAAGCTCAGCTGTGATCACAGAGAAGTGATATTTTGTAGATTAAAATGCATTATTGGCATTAACTTGTGAGAAAAATGGATCAATGCATTAAAAAAAGAGAGGGGAGAAAAAGTAGTTTCACTAATCATTTTACTGATCAAAGAATTAATTTTCTAAGTGCTCAAGCTTCGAGACTTTCAGTGAGGACAAATTTCAAACCCTGCTTAATGATGCTCCAGAAGAATTTCTTCTCTTGAACTACTGCTAAAAGACTTGTATAAAATGTTATTTCAACATTGAAGCAGTTTAAGTGACTGACTGAAACCACAACGTTTTAGAAGTGTAACTCAAACTTGAGTTTGAACAGAGCCATATAAATAGTGATGATAAGTGACATATCTAACAACGTAGTCTCAGTGTCTTGTCATTACCACAATTATGTCAGTACAGTCAATCAGCACATTGCTTTGACTTTAAGGTAAGACTGAATACATGTTTTTAGGGTTGGAGGAAGGAGGACAGAGAAGAATGATTGAATTTAAAGCTACAGTTATTCATGGCTTTTTAGGAAAACACGGTTATCCATTTATAATACGCTTTGTGCCAGAGTAATGCTAAAATGATTCTTATGAGTTCAATACCATCTGTAATAGCCCTCTGGCTATAGAAAACAAAGGGACTCAAGACGAAGCATTCCTTTCACAAATGAGAAACTGATTTACTACCTGAAGTGATAATTAATGCCATTCAGTTTGGTTTCAAGTGGGGATGAATAGGACTAAATGAGAATGCATGTTCTCAGAATACCTTTGCCTCAAAAAGGTTCTTTGCTATGTGCTGGGAGGACTGACAAACCTATGCCATCAGCAGTGGCAAGTGACGGCATCTGCCAGAATTAGCTATCCCATAGCAAATGAATATGAAATGAACCACCTTTGTGGGTTAGTGACAAAGTCTCTATAGAGGCCAGGATAGGCAGAAGCACATTCGCTATATCAAGGCAGGGGTACAGTCCCTATGCTACTGTAGTCCACAATAGCAAACATTTTTAAAGAGTGTTCTTCAGGTAAAAATCACCTGCATAAAGAATTCCACAGGAGATCTGCCTGTTTCAAGACATCAGTTTATTTTTTCAGATAAATTGTTAAAACAATGCTGAGGCCCTGGCATAAGCCTCCAGACGCTGAGACGTTCAGAAGGAAAGCTGCCTAAAATCCTTAGGTTGTGCCTTATGACTGCAGCTGTCCTGAGAAATCACTGCTGGATTCTGAAGCAACAGCCAGGATAACATCCAACACGCTAAATCCTCACAGGAGATAAATTAGGTAAAAGCCTTGCTTCTGCTAATACATCAAATCTGCCATATAACAACATGCTAATATTCTTGCTACTTCCATCCTTTGAGATACTCCATAAGGGCTTTTGAACTAATTAAGGCATGCTGAGCAATAGGCTAACATGCCACATCATTCTGCCCCTCTGGCCACTCTGACCAAATCTCTGTAAGCTTCTCTGACCCTCTCCTGGCTTTCCTGATAGCTCTTCATGTAATTCTTCTCTGATCTCCACTCAGCTCTCCTGATACCCTGACTTCTGCCGTATCCCTCATGCAGCTCTAATGTTTGCTCTTCTCAATTGGCTCCCATTCTTACTCTGCTTCTCTTTTACTTCCTCCGTATACTTAGGATCCAAATACCTCTTCCAGCTCTCCTTATTTCCTGCTCCTCTGACCTTGTGTCAGCTAGTACAAAATCGGTCTGATCCCATCTCATCACGCATTTTCCTCTGAACTCCTTCCTATATAGATAAAATCCTCTCTTTTCCTTCTCCCTGGCATGTTGATCCTCTCTACCTCCATTTGTCCTGTTTTGATCCACTTTCAGCTCCCCCAGAGCCTCTACAATCCTCTCTGAGCCTTCTTTTGCTACCCTGATCCCTCCTCCACTCTCCTTGTGTGGCTCCAATTACCCTTCAACATTTCTTTCTCCCTCAAAATCCTCTGAATCTCAGCTCTGTAACATGTAGTATATCCAATGTGTACTGTGAAATCAGTGGGAATTTACCAGCAAAGAAATAGCCTGCCACTACTGCTGTGGAACGTGACTGAAAAAAGAAAGAAAAAATTTACTACCCATTCTCAACATCTATTTCTCAAACTTAAATATCTTATCTTCATTACATTTTGCCTACATTATAAGATACAGTCTTCCAATTCTAGTTTTAAATAAACACTTCCAAATCTTAGACCTTCTAAATCTCAACTTTTGCACAAATTACATCTCATTCTCATCATCCTTCAACCATTTTGATCAAACAGCTACATGGCACTAGCAATGGATGCGCACAGCATGGGCCAGAGCAAGTTCAGTCAGCTACTATAACTGAAGAGCCACCAGCGCAGTAGCATGGTAACTCTGTGTCCTGTTTCTGCAGCCTCCTATTCAGGTGGCACACATACATCTGCTGCTCATGTTGTCAGTGTAGGAATTCAGCTGAAAGCTGATTCATTCAAAGACTGGAAGTGGAAATACTTCTGCATTTGCCAGTGGGGCACAAGAATTGGCTCCCCATTGAACACAACCACAATATCGCATGCCCTGTACAGACATGTACTCAACAAATCAGACACACTCACAGTTTACATTCTCACACCAAGGTAAAGGTGTGCTAGTGAAGGCCTCTTGCTAAGCACTCATACACAGGTATCTCACATCAATAAAGTGGAAGTTTCCAAACAGCTGATGGTTCAAGTTCAATATGGAGTTAACATTTCTCTCTGTTTAAGACTATATTGCATCAGCAAAAACTCAGTAAGGAACATTAATTATCAAATGTGCCAGTTTTGTGACTATTAAGTACCTCGTTAGATTCAGTTTTGGAAAATGCATTTATGAGTGCTTTTATACAGGAGAGGACAGCACATTTGGCATTATTTAACCATTTAACATAAGCCAAAAGATTTTCATTTTCAAATCTATTAAATATTTTCCGATCAGTTTCATTTTTATCTTGAGGGTTTTCTTAAAGTGCAGAATTTTAAATGGCTTTTCAGTTGTTCTTGAAGAACAACATACTAAAGACATTTAAAAATGCCATTCTTTTATTCAGTTTGAGTAAAATTTGTCTTTAGAGCTGTTACATGATTTTTCATTCATACCTACAGCATTAAGAGGTAGTTAAAAATAAAAACATTGTCTACATATTGCATCTAAACATATATTCATAAACACCCGTTGCTGACAACACCACAATTCTTTTCTTCTGTTTATATTAGCACATACAGAGTCAAATTTTTCAGCTACAATATATTTCCTTTAGTCTGTCAGAAGGAAAACCTCATACTTCAACAAAGGAAAAGAGAGAAAAATAAATTAAAACCATATTTAAAATGTATCATCTAGCCTAACCTTTACTCCATTAGGGAAAATA
This sequence comes from Falco peregrinus, assembly GCF_023634155.1. Lineage (NCBI taxonomy): Eukaryota > Metazoa > Chordata > Aves > Falconiformes > Falconidae > Falco > Falco peregrinus. Next base: position 18,300,956 of record NC_073730.1, on the reverse strand, counting down.
TGCCTGCAAAAAAGATTAAATACAAATTTGCTTTGCTTTTAAACCTACTTAAGAAGCACCTATCCTATCTGTCCATATAAATTCCAATGGAAAACATGATGACATGCAATTACTAATCGCAATGTACACAGCTATGCCTCGGGGACTTAGTGGTTCATATTTTACTGTTCTGTAATCAAATACAGAACTAATGAGTAAAAATATGCTTCCCCCAATAAATTCCCAGCACCTGGACAAGTGTCTGACAGGGAAATGGAGGATGCTCACACAAAATTCATTCTGCAAAGCTATTAAAGTGTTATACTTGCCAACAAGTGTTCATTAAACAAGAATGAAGGATCTTTACGCCAGTTTCCTACCAAAGGCTTTTTAATATTTTAATGGAGAGTAAAGACTATTTATCTGAACTCTGATCAGTTAATGTTCAAATCTGTTATGAAAAAACAAGGAGTCCTTTATAATACCTTTCATAAAAATCCACTTTGCAATGCTTCAAATAAAGACTAAGAACTGTAAAAGATTATGTTGCATATAAACAAAATCAGTATCATTTTGAAATTATATGGTTATCCGTGGAGCTCCTTAGCATATTAGAATCATGTTGTATTTTTATTTAAAGAGTGGTTAGCAGCATCCATGATACAAATGAAAAATAGGATTAGAGATGACATCACTTGTGCAAGAGCTTCTTCAGACTGCAGGGGAAAACAAGGCAGATTTAATGGGACAGATGAAAGAAGTGGGAAGCTAATAGATTGTGCAAAGCTAGGCCATATACCTGTTGGGGAAACAAAAGCACTCCAAGAAACATGCAAGAAAGACTGGCTGACACTATGTTTATCAGAAGGAATTGAAGTTTGAATTTGAACCGAGCCACATTTAACATAACCTACAAAAATAGGACAGATCAAAAGTGTCCCTTAGAAATAAAAGCATGCATCAGTGCAAGACTACCATCACTTTCTTTTGCAAAAAGACCGATGATTTGGGATTTTGTTTTAGCCCTTCAGAATAACATAGTCAAACCCAATGTATTTTCCAGGTTTGAGAGGGAGTAAAAAAGAACCATCACTTTTTCAAGAGCAGGCTGTTACCAAGGGCAGGAGAAATAGAATCAGTTCCGCTTTCACAACATCCAGATGGTAAATTGGAGACTCCCAGTTACTGGCCCTTTTCTTCCAGGGCCACCCCAAATTCCAGGCTCTCGTGGCAGTGTACTAACCACCATGCTATGCGAGGAAATGGAGGCTCAGAGGAGACCTTATCACTCTTTATAAATACCTGAAAGGAGTTTGTAGCAAGGTTGGTGTTGTCTCTTCACTCAAGTAACAAGTGATAGGATAAGAAGAAATGGCCTCAAGTTGTGCCAGGTAAGGTTTAGATTGGATATCCAGAAAAATTTCTTCAAAGAAAGGGTAGTCAAGCATTGGAATAGGCTGCCCAGGAAAGTGGTTGAGTCACCGTCCCTGGAGGTATTTAAAATACATGTAGATGTGGTGTTTAGGGACATGGTTTAGTGGCGGACTTGGCAGTGCTGGGTTAATGGTTGGACTTGAACTCAAAGGTCTTTTCCAACCTAAACAGTTCTGTGATTCTATGACATTCTGGACATGGCTGTGCTCTAGTTCTCCTGCCAAAGCAGGATCAGCATAAAAAGAGAGAAGAGTGTGAAAGGAGAAATACAAAAAGCACATGGAATCATCGCCTGACATTTCGGCCATTAATTCCTGTTCAGTGCTCCCAGGGTGTTGATGCATTTTAATCTAGACACCCCGGCTAAGAGCAGAAATAGCACAGGGAGCACAAATGGAAGTCCACTCCCAAGGTCATGGTTTCCACACATTTTCTTTGAGCTGGCAGCTTCTGAACCCATATGGAAATCTACGCTCCAAAACTTGATTTATAATGATTTTTTGGAATCTCCTAAAGTTTGGAGATATTTAATAGCAAGCACTTTGAGTTGCTCTCAGATTTCTGCAGCATTTTGAGGAAAGCTCTCCTTTTCATCCTTGATTCCCATTTCCTCCCCTCTCTCACTAAGCCTGATCTAGCTTCTCCTGAAATTGATGGAAAGAATGACATGAGACCCAACAGAGCTTGCATCTGTGTGTCACACAACTTCTAATTGTCCTTTACAATCCAGATTTCAATGTAGCCTCACATATGTGGCTATTTCACATTTGACAAAAGAGATACAGCTTTCCTCATGTTAAAAGGAAGGAACGTGTAGCAGCATGGAGCCTAAGTATGAAGAGGTTAACACCTTAGAGCAGTGAAGGTAACAATGTACAAATGCTCATTTAAGTTGCAAAATCAAACAATTATGTGGCAAGTACCCAAGTGTGGGCACAGGTTTCGGTTATACAGGCACATGTGTATATTTTTAAAGGATAATAATTTTTTTATTGTTTTAAATACTTCTGAATGTTTCTGAATTCTTTTTTAGGGGGAACCCAAGATTTCTTAGACTAAGCAGGTTTATGGTAGACTATTAACAGTGATGCACACATCCATAATGAAAAAGTACTGTATTGTGGAAAAAAGTATTTTTAAGGTGCAAAAAGTTAGGGCTTAAGCGGGTGTGAAGTTGTCAAGGAAGGATTTGTGAGGTTGGGAGTTTAGTTTAATGCTTATTAATTAGAGTAGAATTGGCAGCCGCAGACCTGAGGAGTGAAGTACCTCTGCCAATGGAATACATTAACTAGCATATAAACAAAAGAAGTACACGCTATCCTCTGATGGACAGAAGGAAGAGGTGGCTTGCCCATCAACGTGAAACTGTGCTATGAGGAAATCTGTGATCTTTCCAACATCAAAGCCACTTAATACACCCAGTGCTATCTCACAAAGCTATCTCTTACTCTTGACCACATATCCAGACAAGTCTACTGACATATTACTGGAAGACAAGAAAATATTTACATTAGCATGCAATGCTGCTCCTAATTAAACTTTACCATTGGTTGAACTAAAAGAAAGATAAGGATCCACAGATCAAACAGGTAACACCTAGTTTATTAATTGCTGCCCTCAACAGTATTTTTTTTATATTTAAATTATACTTACCCACATAAAAACAAGTTAAAAAAATATAAACCTAAGATGCTCTTTCTCCATCACTTTTTCTAGGTCAAATGCTGATAAAATCATATGTGCTGTTCTTTTATGGAAAAGATCAATTATCAATAAGAACAATTTTAAGCAGATTCTTACCCCAGTTATCAACTGCTGTGAATACTACATTAATGAAGAGGTGTTTAGGTACATTCCCACATCAACCTCGTAATACTCAGGTAAGACTGTAACGGCTCCATTAATGACTCATGGTCACATGAATGCCCTAGTGCATATAGCAATGTTTTGTGGAATAAGGCTCTGTAAACCTTAGGTTACTGCATTCATCAGCTCCAAGTAGAACCTTTTAATTAAACTACCTTGGTAAAGTACCATGCACAATGATGGCACTTTAAGTAATACATAATGATGATCAAATAATGTGTGAGGGAAACTCTTGTCATATTAAACTTACATTTAAACAGGTGAGACAGTCCGATAAATTCTCTGCGTGAATTTAAACTATCTTGACATCAGTTATTCCTCTGCTGCTCTTCTTACTAGTCAGAACTCACATCCCAATTTTGTTGCTGAATTCTCATTATTTCAGTCTCCCACCTTACTCTTGCTGGATTGAGCAGCTGATAGGGTAAGAGTATGTAATAGCAACCAAAAAGCTTAAGAAAATCAGCGAGACGTAGCTGAGATCCATTGCATGAGTGGCACTGCTAGGTATGACTGGCATATTTCCAATATTTGATTTACATAGACTTTAATCAGTATGTACAATATCTCTTTCCCTAAAGCAAATCTATTGTGTAATCTTTCACATGTAACTATGTGTTCTTGGTAAGTTACAACGGTAGTTCCCATCCTTTCTTATTCTTTCCAGTTAAGCTGTTTCCTTATATCATATGTTTTTTGTTATGCACAAAATAAGAACATTTTGTTGGTAATTATACTCCCTTCACATATTTCATAATTCAGCTGTGAATAATAAGGCTTTCTACTGGTCAGATGACCCTTCTGAAGCTCTACAAAATACTTCAGTCATATCCATTCCTTGCACCGCTCAGTCCCTCAGTGAGGCAGGACAAACTCCTCCTTTTACAAATGGTCAACTCAGCTATACAAATTTGTGACTGCAGACAAGACACTGAGCAATTTATTCATAGTAATACAGGTGTCCTGGCTGCATGGTCCTTCCCATAAACTTAAAAATATATTGCAAGGGAAGACTGAAGGGTCAGATTAATTTTATCGATATTTGGGTCAATATTTTGCTCTGAGTCACAACAGTTACACACAGTCTAATTTTAACTCTGGAAGATGCACTTTTTTCTTTATTTTATAAAGGAGAAGGACTGTTCCACCAACCAACATTTTTTTTAAGGAGGACAATTTTTCTAATCTACAACCAGGCTGCTTTACATATGAAAAATGTCAGCATGTTTGTTGGCCCAGGATAGCCAATGAATAAATACAAGATGACACATTTTGCCAGGAACAAGTGATATATGCATAATAAAGTAACAAAGTAGAACAGCTATCATCAGTTGCCATTCTGATATTCACAGGGAAAGAGGATCACACTATTCCTTACACACAACTCTGCCAAGTAGAAGTGAATAGGAGTTTTTTTCCCCTCCCAATTTCACTAAGTCCAACAGACTGCTTTCATACTAAGACCCACAACAAAGATGAGGCTTGTCCCTGTGCACTACAATATCCTACCTTGTAAGGAAGCTTTCGACCGCCTTAGATTAAACTTGTGAAAGCTAATGAAGATTCTTCCTTAATACACATTTCTTTTTTCCAGTTTGGACTTGAAGTGACAACATTACAGAAATACCCTGCAGGCTTTTATTTAAATAGCATCCTATAAAACAATGCCCTCTTGTCAGTCAACACTAATTCAGCAGAAGTCAAGCTATAAATCTGTCCAAAGGCCAGCAAAGTACTTAACTTGGCACATCCCTAATAAAATTAGGAATGTGAGTTTATTACATGAACCTTAAGTAGGTTTGGCCAAGATATTAAGATTTTTGCTTATGGCAACCATGGCTAATGTGGATTGGTATTTTCATTATAACGCACCCCACAGCATTTCTCAGTAACGTCTCAGGTTTCCAAATTGGACAATAATTTTCTACACTATCTGACACATCACTAGGTGTTACAGATTAAACTCTGTCACTAAAACTGCACACTTTAACCATACTTAAGGTGGTAAAGGCTTTTCAATAATGTTAATTCTACTGAATAAATGAGGGCAAATTAATTAATACTTCTATTAATGTAACCTGATTTCATTTCGTTCAAGTAAAGAGGCACTTACAGGCTTTTAACCCAAGCTCAGATGCATTGTTTCAGCTCAAGGCAATTCACAAGTGATTTATACTGTAATAAGCTGAAATGCACGTTAAGAAAAACAGTGAGAATGTAGATTATACAGTCTATATTTTAGCTGGTTTTAGCCAAATATGCTGCTTAATGATACTGATGCAGAATATCTCTTCAGAACTGTATTCTATAAAGCAGCCTCATGCTGTAACTTCCTTCTGACCATCTTGCACACTAGACTTTTGTATTAAAGAAACACCTTTCCTTCAAGAGAAGAAACACGCTCTGAGGTCTAGGAATGGAAAATCAGTCACGTTCTTACCTGACTAAAGAAGAACATCCGATGACCAGCTTCTGCAGAAGACAAGGCTTCTGGTTGTTAGTGCCTGGTACAACATGTGGCACCAAGCTGCGCATTGCATTATAGCCACTACAACAGGAAAGATATGGCAATATCAAGCACATGAACGTGCAGAGTCACTGAAGTTCACTTCATGAAGAATACAATATACTCCAAGAAGGAAGTATGATTGATGTTCCTTGAGCAGACTGTTTATCAGACAAACACATTTTGCAAACTTTGACGTAAATTGTTAAGTTTTCCTATCATACTGACAATATAAGAACAGTACCTTGGTAGAAACTTCCTGAAAACTCTTCAATGACCTCTAGGCAATGTTATCTTATCATCATCTGACTTTCCGCTACAATAAATCATTTACAAGCAGGTAAAAAGAAAAATTGATATTCAAAATATGGATTTATTTTCCATAGCTATAGACTTCAAGATGTGGAGAGCTTTCTCAAGGAATAGTTACAGTGCTGATAAAGCACTCAAATCTCTCTGTACTTGCAGTCATTTTGCAAGAAAAGAACGAACAACTCTCACCAAAAAGCCTTAGGAGAAATGAGATGAAGATTTGCAGTTCCTAGGTCTTTCTATGTAAGGGTATGAGAACATCGTCCACTTTTAAAGCCAAACTCTGCTTGATGTAATATAAAGATGCAATATAGTGGCATTTTGTGACTGTAGTCAGTTTGTGAACACATCCAGTGACCTGCACACAGGAGAGGCCATAACCAGTACACACAGAGATGTATCCAAAGCACATTACCAACAGCCAGGCTATCACACAATACACTGTATACTCATACAATAGCCTAACATGACCTTAATGAAGATTTCAAAACTTTTAAAATAAAATTTTTCTCAGAGCTCAGAAAAAACCCAGTCTTTTTGTGGCTGCATTTGCAACAGTTTAGATTGTGTGGGCATCTAAAAAAGGAATGCATTCAGTGACAAATGTTCATGAAAATAGCGATTAGGAAAAACAGATGGAAAGGCCGCTTTCCACCTGAAATAAAATAGTCATTCTAAGAATCAACATTGAATAGCCAGGGACAGGAAAAATACCACATGATCTAAGTAACAAAATGTGTAAATACTTCTCAGACTCTGAAAAAAACCAACAGTATTTTCAAAGGACCTGTCTAAAACCAAGAATATTTTCCTGGAATTAATCTCAGTGCAATTTCCAAACAATAAGTATTTTCACAGATGTTGCAAAGCTGTTGGACAATCCGAGAAGATATAAAATACATTAGCTACTTGTGTGAGTATTTTACAGCCCTGTGCGTGATACTATCGTCACAAAAAGGTTGTATCTACCTGCTTATTAGTAGGGGAACACAAAGTGCCTGCAAACCAACACAGCTCTACAACTTTCTTGTTTTCTTCTGCTGCCTGGTGAGAGTCTACTGGTAACATTGTAGCCCCAGAATGGCCATCTTCACCAGTAGCGCAAACACGGGGAACACACCAGAGTGGCTTCTGAACTCAGCCAGGCACTCCACCCTGCCACCTGTGTGCCTTTTGTTAGTTTTTCCCTGCAAGTTGAAAGCACACTCAGATGAAAGTTGGCATCATGAGAAAAGCGCGTTCTGACCTCTCTGGAACGATGCAAATAAACTCCTGCATCTGGATTCCTCAAACAGTGCCCAGTGTGGACCTCAGTTCAGACCAGAGCTCCATAGAATAACCCACACTTCCCTTTCAGGGCTATAATTAAAGCATCTCCCTTTTTCTGTGAGAGATTTTTGCACAGCGTTGCAGTGGATACTAAAAACCTCTCTCGATCCTTCTGATCCCCCTCGATAACTCATTAAATTGACAGACCACAGCCTATTACCATACTTTTGCCAATTGCACAGTGGTTGCGTGATCTAGAGAAGAACTTGTCTGACACCACCAGCTAAACTAATATTCCCTACTGACCTTTATCCAATTTACAAATCCCTCTCTCTCCAGAGATGAAAGGCCAGAGCACTACTCCATGCTTCCCTCTACAGCCGGTATCTCACATGTAAAAATAAAGAGGTAGAGAAACACAACAAATCTTGCTTTAGAGCTGGAAAAATCTCTCATTGAGCAATGCAATATATTTCAATTTAATATGAATAATCATATGTAGGTCTAAAGTTTTTTGGTTTTACAGCTCTCCTTAACACCACATCCCCTTACTGCAGGCGGTACAGGTATAAAACATTTAATCACAGTCTTTAGTAGAAAGGTTTTGAAAAACCCACCTTCGTGCTGCATAGCAACTCCTATCCAAATTCCTAACCATATTACAAACGGTATGATTTTAGATGTTTGGGTCAGAAAAACACTGACATGACTAATTGAGACTGAACTGAAAACTACATAATATAAAGCTAGGCCAAGAAAACCTAAACAGTACCTTAAAAAAGCAACACCATTTTAGAGAGCAGGTATTACAGACAAAAGAGGTTCAATTAGAAAGGATTTTACCGCTGCCTTTAAAACATAGTGTCTTTGCTTGAGAAGAAAATAGTTAACTTTTCCTTCCAGTATTTACCATTTGAATTACACACCTTAAACATCATGATGTTAAACATACATACATATCAAGGAAAAAAACCCACAGTACAGTGTGTCATTAAACCACCTTAGTTATCAAAACTTAATGAGCTCTCAAATAGATACAATCCCAATATTGCAGGTCATAAAAAAGATTTTACTTGTGACCTACATCACTCACATAGAAGAATTAAGAAATTAGGGCATCTCTCCACTTTCCATTCACTGTTTAAGTGCCTATTCACAGAGTCTTGAGTCCTACGGGCACAGGAAAGCACCAGGTTCAGCAGGTTTTCCCATGTTGTGAGGCACCATTATGCAGAGCTGCTAAAGCTCCGCACCACTGACCAGTCCTGCACAAGCACCCTTCCCACACAAACCACTGAGACAGGCAATGGGTGGCAAACTTCATTTTGGCAAGGTACGAAAAAATATAGCCTGACTTTCATTGTGTAGTATAATATGATATAGAAGAACAAGTGGAAATAACAATACTCTAAAAAGCCACATCCAGCACACAGTCTGTAGTGTAGCTGCAATCACATGTTCAGCATTTACAGAAAAACACAATTTCTGCGTATCTGATCAGCATAGTAAAAGTGAAATGCAGAAGTCAGTAAGACCAAGCCATGGGGTCACCTCAGACCCAGCCACCAGCATCACCTGTGGTGCACATGAGCACAACTCCCCACCCACATCTAAATGCTGGTGAAACATACCGGCCTGCAGCACACTGTGAAAATCAAATCCCCCAAGTTTTGTGCCCAGGGATTAGAAAAATTAAAATTATCAAAATTAAAGAATCAAACAACAGGACTTTCTATTACAGGATGTAACCAATACTGAAAAGAAAAAAAGTGGCTATGCTTCTCTGTTTGTTAGATTGTGCTTACTGTCTCAGGCTGCTGAAGACAGGAGAATCCACCACCTACTGCCTCCAAGTTTTAGAGTTAATTTGGGGACAGTCAAAAACACAGAGCACCTGAGCACAGCGTAGGTGCAAACAAGGACCCAAAGAGGCCACTGCTGTGGATAGACTTAAATCACTGACAAAGCCAGTTTCTGGTAAGTCCCTGATAACTGAAGGGACAGCCAGCATCATGATTGAGAGGCACTTCATCAAGTCCACATACGTACAGTGACAAAACATGAGTGCTTCAGTTCTGTCTAGGCTTTGATTCAATTAATTGTGGTGAGATTAAGGGAAGAGAAAAATGGAGAATAGAAACATGAAATCTGCCTCCCAGGCTGTTGATAGTCCAGCAGGAAGTACTGTTAATTCACTAATTCCCAAATACCAAAAGACCAACCATCACAACTCTTCCATAGATATCCAGCATGGCAACTCTTCCAGTGCAACCTCTTTTAGTTGGGTATATTTTAAATCAAAGCAGTATGTTGCTGGCAAGCTACCTAAGTCAGAAGCCTTTTTTTCCTCTCCACCCTAACCCATTTCTAATGATAATCTGCCCCTGTCCTGTCTACCATGCAATTTAAATCAAAATCATCCCTTTCTCCTTGAAGAAATCTACATTACATGCCTGCAAGAAAAGGAAATTACATCCAGTATATGTACAAATCATCACTTTGTTATAATACTACAGCACATCTTAGAACAGTCCAGTGAAAGCTCCCATGCTTAAAAAAAACAACAGTAAAATCACCTGAGGAGTCAAGGAAATCCTTTTGGAAGGACTTGTTTCTTAGAGTCCACTAAGTGAAGATAATAATTAAAAAAATTCCATAGACAAGTAGAAACACTGTTTAGCTATACAGTTTCATCTTGAATATGCAAATACCACATCCCAGTCTTACGTCAGCTTGAAAAGATAATATCATGCAGAAAATTAAGACCATTTGAAGAAAAACTACTTTTCATAACATTATGAGAAGACAACTGCTTGAATGCAAGTTTTATATATCTCCAGACCAAAACACAAGTGTCCAGGCCAAAAAAGTACAGGATTTGAATATTGTGATCACATTTCCTTCATAAAGGAGGGACTGAGAAATAAGGGGGCATAAAAGTATATTTTTTGTTAAATCTTCAGAGATTGCTTTATTGAAAGGAACTAGATGCTTCATCACCCCATTAATTTGGCAGTATGAAATTAATTTGACATTGCTGTGGGTAAACAAGGCAGCATTTAATATTAATTTTCATAAAGCTAATCCCTGATTCAGAAAAAAACCCCAACACCCAAACCCCAGTGTTTGCAAGCTATCCAGCCTTTGAAGTTGTATGCAAGGGTCTCTAGTAAGTCAGAGCCCACTTCTGGCAGCCTGAGAGATGAAGCAGCTTTGTCTGAGCTGCAAAAGCTTTTCGCATCTTCAAAACTGGTAATATAAGTAAGGTACCAGAACTCACTCTGTTCTCATCTTACAGGCCAACAGAGGAGCTCGTGTCAGCAGATTCTGACTAAAGAGTGTTGTAGATGTTAAGTCTTTTTTCCCTTTCCTTCCCCATTCTTCTGTTCACCCCCACTAAATCAAAAGACCTTATAAACTTTTCCTCTTGCCTTCAGTTTGCATGCAGAAAACTGACCGTTAAAAAATTACAGCAGCTTCAGCATAGTAAAATTACTGTGCTTCAGAAACTTCCCACGCACATCACACAGTCTCTGTGGACCTGAGAAGAGAAACATCTTCATGGTGACCAAATGTGACAAATTTTATTTTATTCTTTTTCTTTTTTCTTCGGGGATGAGAAAGGGAGAGTTGCAATTCAGCAAATTCCTGTTTGTAGATAATTTTTTCAAAAGGGCTTCTCATCCATTCACAAAGGTAGAATTGCGGTAGCATAAAGGAAAGCACTTACTAATAAAAGGCGTTGGTGAAGAACAGGTTGAAACTCTCAATCTCCTGAACAGTGAGGAGTCAATTCTCCCTGCTTTGCATGAGGGGAGAGCAGTGAAGTCTCAGCAATGGTGCTGTGCCTGGTTAATGGGGTAGAGCGCTGACGGGGGCCCTTTGCAAAGTGGATTACAATAGGATGAGTGACCTGTGCTGGATGAATTATTGTCAGATAGTTCCTTGAAACATTATGTAAAGTTACAGGCTTGTTAAACCACATTCTTGGAATCTTGTCGTTCTTATGTCAGTGTCTGGGACAAAGAAAACGTGAAACACAGGAGAAACTACAAGTTCATTTCCTGAGTTGCTACAACAGTGGTTTTTGTTTTCTGAAGTCGTTGCTCCAGCAGGAGAGAAAGCCTGACAAGCCTTTATTAGAACAGAAATTAGTGTATTGGATTTACGGAAAGAATTCACTTTAGAAACATAAAGGAGAAAGAAAAACAACATGCAATTATCTTACATAATCAAACCAGTTCTACTGTCTTACTACCTTTACACAGCTCAATCTGTTCTTTCATTCTTCCTTTCACCTAAAGGCCAGGAGTGCTTCCAGTAGAGCAATAAATTAAAATGCCAATAAAGCACCAAAATAAAAATAATGTAACTTCTGGATTGCCATATTTCAGCATTTTTCTCTTCCTTGATTTTTTTTGGTTTGTTTTTGGTTGGAGTTTTTTTGGTATACTTCACAATGACATTCTGACAAGGTCAGGTGACAGTGATAGAGGCTCAGAGAATGAGTTAAAGACTGGAATAGGAAATGTAATTAATCGAAGAAATTATTTCCCTAAAATTATCTGACCTGTCCTATTCTACTCCACTCCCCATCTCTCCACCTTTTTCCATCCTGACTTCAAGCACTTTTAAGGATGCATCATTACATTCTCTGCCTTTCTGCTTGTCCAAGGCAAGGGAAGGAATAAGAGGATGAACTTGCCCTATGAGGTCACTCAGCAATTACTTTTTTGAAAACACAGCACTTTCTCTGATACCACCAACATAAAACTGAAGGCTGAATGGGTTGGGTCAGAAAAGTTTTAGTAATCTTGGCAAATAATGACTTGTGTTGAGAAAGTGTCCACAGCTACTTCTAATGCGCTGTGATATATGACAGCTGCTCGTGCCCACCTGGCTGAAGAGTCCTACAGATACAGTCTCCACTGCACCAAGGGATTTGGGAGGAATGCAGTGTAAACAGTTATTTCTATTAATTATACAACTTTATTTAGTTGTATGCTCTACATTTGTGATTGCTGTTGACTGCACAGCCAGTAATGAAATAGAAAATGTCCAGCTTTTAACTACTAATCATACTCCAAACAAATTTCTTAGTTTTAACCCTGGAACTTGCAGCTTCTTCCATTGTTTGGGAGAATAGGTTGGCCTAACTAGGGTGGGGGAAGAAAATGAGGCAATACCATACCTCCTAGTCACGCTGCTGGCCCCAGAAGCGGTGTGCCAACAGTACCAGTGGGTACAGGTGTGCTCATTCTTCCAAACCAGAAGAAGTAGTCCCATGAAGCGGCATATCCTGAACCCAGGGCTCTGCATCATTTGCATAACAGACACAGAGAAGCCCTCACTTGTTCTTTTACTGCAGCCACTCACCTACAAGAAGAATCAGGTATCACAGCACTTCTATAAAAGCAGACTTGGCCAGTTCACTGAAACCAACAAATCAAACTAAGAAAACTTTTCACTGGGCAGTATGAAGTATTTTGAAGAAAGTGTTAAAAGAAATAGACTCTTTCCTCAAGTCTTCCCCTTTCCTACAGCACAGTTTCTTTCTGAGAACTCATGTCATCATTCAGCTGCTTCTTCTGGCAAAGCCAGAATCCAGAACAGAATCTTCATGAAAAAGAAACCAATAAATTAGAGCTCTTTGTGAGCAATTTGCCGTTAGTTCTGTTCTCCCTGCCTATTAAGATTCTTTATTTGCTTCACCATGAGATTTCTGCTGACAAGTCTATTCATTTACTACTAGCCTAGATAAAATGCTAATAAACAAAATGTCAAAAAATGTATTCATATGACTTTCCCCTTTTCACTGGGCTTGTTATTAAGGGGACCATGGAACTAAACATTAACATCTGGTGAAATCAGGATGCTTTTTCTTCCCCTGAAGATTAGGCTCTATTTCAGGCTTGAAAATAACTTGTGAAAGAACTATCTAAGTTTCCATATTTCTCTGTTCTGTCAGGCATGCACAGATAACCCTCCCACCTTGCTAATTTCAGCAACTGAACCACCTCCCATCAAAATCATACAATAATACCCTTATGGAAATACATCATATAATGCTACACTTTCTATAGGCTTTCTATTGCATCCCACAGATGGTAAACAGTGGGATTATGAAGTTCCATTCCACTCCGCAGATAGGTTGACATTATTCTGACTTCTATGGAATCACACAGAAATACTCTCCAGGACCCTCTTTCACACCCTTATCAGTTTATTCTGTTGCTTTTCTAGCTCCCTCCAATTAGACTGGTGTGGAGGAATTGTGTCAAAGTACGCTCTTTGTGTGGATACTCCCAAGGGAGTCCTCACCTTAGCGCATCTGTGCGAGTGGAGTTTGGGTGTATGGATGGAGTGGCATCCAGAAGCAGCCACTCCTAAACAAAGACACAGCTGAAAATGCCACTATGAATTAAAGAGTCCAAGAGTGAAGGTTACAGGCAGCTGGCCATTGGGAGCTAAGTGACACAAGTCATTAACTGGGCATAAAACACCTAGGTAGAGTGCCAAACTGAAAGGACTCCATACGAGACTCCTGTGTGTTTTCTCATAAACCTTGACCCTTTAGAAGTTTTGGAAGCTGATTTTCTTTATGTAAGACTACTTGTTCAGCTTCTGTGAATAAATATACAGTCAAGATGCAATACAGGAAGCAGTGGTGAGTCTTAAGTAAGATATTCCTTCTTCCCCTTACTCCCCAGTTCCTTTTAACTTGGAACATACAATCCCCCAGCAATAGCTAAATGTTTTCTGGAGTTGGCAGGAGCACATTTCTCCAGCCAAAGCTGTCAGTTGTCCTAATCTGATTTGTTAAATATATCCAGAATGAAATGGATGGGAAACACAGCCTCACATGCTTTCACGTGTGGAGGTAGAGTTCTGCAGTGAGAATGGCAGACTATTTTATTTTTGGAGTGTATCTTGTGAACCATTCAGGTGAGCACAAGAAAAAGCAGACCTGAACATTTCCATCTTGCTTGGACTCTAAATGAGACACCTATAATACCAAACAAAAAGGTACCCTCAGGGCACTTTTATACATTTATTATAAAACAAAGATTAAAACAATTATATGGAAATTAAGGATAATATGGAACATTTGTCTTCCTCTCAGTCAAACAGTAACATGGCCTAGTTCAATAAATAGCTGCACAGCTTGAGGCACACTGCATGCAAAATGATAAAATAGCTTGGGCTAAGAGGATAGCCTAAATGGCTCAGCAATGTTAGGTGTGTCTCTCAGACAGAGGTCATACCGCATCGCACTATTACTCTTTGGCAGAAAAAAAGCAAGTTTTCACAACTAAGCAGACACTGCCCTTATTCACAAACTCGGAAAGCTAAAGAACCAGCATGGTGAAAATAATGGGGCTTTCTTCTCCCCAACACTTTCCACTCTTCCCCTCCTCATTCTTCCCACAAAGGGCAGCTCCTACATGATTCTGCTCTTTTCAGAGCTTCAGAATCTGTTGCGATTTTCTCCTAGTTACCAGTGCCACATCTACGGAAGTCATTTTATTGGGATGTTTAAATATAAAACTAGAGTGATGCTATGATGCCAGTTTAGCTCCTTTAAGGAAGCTCCTATTTCTGAGGGATAAACCCTTTTGCAGCAGTTAGTGTTGGAAACATTCTGGTTTTGAAACATGCCCTCTCTGTTCTGGTGGTACCAAGTGACACCCTTCTGTTATTACAATCCAGAACATTTCTCACTACATAATTTCAAAGATACTTCCAAGTTTAACTTTTAAGCATGGAACTTCAAAGATATATGCTATTCTTGAGAAAGACTCTCCCAGACTAGATGAGGTTACAGCAAAGAAGGGACAGAGCAATACTGTAGAAGTGACAAGTTTAGAGCAGCTTTGACATTATAAGCATAATAACTGGGGATGGGGTGTGTGGGGGTGTGTAATGATCTGTAACTAGAAAAATCACTAAAACTCATTATCCTCAGATTTGATAAATATTCACCTAACTCTTTACTATCACTAGCTTTCCTTTCTCCTTTCAGGAATGGTTTTCCAAAGCAGCTGAAAAGAAAGACATTTATATAATTTTCACAGTTTTAGGAATGTAAGTAAAAAAAGCTTCTTGCTTTTAGCCACAAGAACTCAGAGAGCCTGAGAATTACAACATTCAGTTACAACACCCTTTGAGATACATTAAACCACAAGGTTTTCATTACTGCCAAATACTACTTATCTGAAAGAAACTTAGTGCTTAATTAGTTTTTTAATTTTGAAACAATAATCATTGTTATGATTATAAATCAAATTTTAAAGTTTATCCAAACAATACAGCAATTTACCTTCACAAAGGCAACAATTTTATAAGTTTTTTTTCTTTTACATTGAATAATACTGGTCACAAACAGTCACCTTGGTGTTAATGGGTACACTTGGAGCATGGCAATATTACCTAAGTAAAACTCACTATGAGACAAACTGTGCTACAGTTTAAGTGGGACCTACCCTATTAAGGCAACAAGAAGTCTTTTTCCCTCCTCCTTTACAAATGTTTTGAATATAAGAATTCATCAGGATTTAGGGGATTAAGAAATCACTATCCATGAAAAAAATCGGCAGAAATTTTCATTAGTTCTTTTATGAGTTGGCAGCAAATACTCTAGCTGTGAACTTTTATGAAGCTATAAATATAAAGGACCTTCTGATACTGGTATGATGATAATTCTAAATTTCCTCTTTGCAGCTGCAGTTGATCCCCTGTATTTGGTAAAAAAAAAAATCTTCCTTTTTGTGATTTAACAGAGAAAGTTGGCTCAACTACCACATTGCCTTTGAGCACTCTGAGTGGAAGTTCATGAATTAAACCCACATGGCAACAGAACCCCCATCCCCACCTTTCCCTTAAGGTGGCTATAAAATGTCAGTAGAAAGCCAAGCTGTTTATTTTACTTAGCATTTGATTCTGTAAGTAAATGAGTTTCTAGTGGGGCACATCTTTGCAACCAGCTCCCTTACATCACTAAACTTCTATTAAACTGTGCCATAAATATTAAATCAATCCTTAAATGTTTAAACTTGATACTAATGGCAAAAAATAAGAATATGCAGGTAAGTAAGAGACTTACTGGCAACCTATTCCCTGAAAGACTAGGATGTTTGATCAGGGGAAGAAAAAAAATTCTTTGCTACTGACAGCTTTTTACGAAACTTGATTTCCCAGGGGATTTATCTTCTGGGAATAAAATTTAAGAAGGGATTTTGTCTACATTTTGCTACATATTCTAGAATCTCTATGGCGAACAGTATTCCTAAATCACTCTGATAGCATTCAAACAAATATAGAGTGGCACAAATCTAACTATCAATATATTTCACTTAATTACCTAATAAACAAGAAAGACTCATTTTCCTCCCAGTGTCTTGGGAAAAGGGCACAATCTGACACAGAAAGGATCTCATTCCCTTGGGTTCTGAGTCTCTGAACAAATACTGGAGCAGCAAAGAAGCAGTCCAGAATAAAAGCCATCCAGCAAGAGAAATGGGTATGTTACTGTAGTAACAGCACAATACTTGTTTTTTCTTGCACGGTTAGGTTTCTCAGAAGCTTGACCAGAAAAAAGGTAAAGTAACTAGGCTGCACAGATACATGCCGAAACTCATTGTGAGATCAGTTGCATTTACTTATATCTGTCCCAAGGCAAACTGAATATCAGCTTAACTAATGCAAAGTTATCAATCATGCAAAAGAAGAAAACCACAATTAGACACCCACTCTTTGTGTCTGGAAATCTAAGAAGCTGGATGTAATATCATTATTCACTGACTCTGCTTGAGATTATGAAACAAGGCCAAGGAGCAAACTCTGCAGAGTATATACTTACTGGACTGGACCAATGATGGCCTCTGCTCTAAATCTGAAGAGCTTGGCTGGAGTCCTGCACTCAACATAAAATGGATTTCAGGGCCAATATAGCTGTTGTGACCAGCTGTTATCCATGTCCGTTGATGGGAAACATAGGGAGACCTATATATCCTTTGCTTCCATATATGGTGCATTTTCTTGTGATGAAACCGAGTAGTGCAGCATCTTTGATGATGTAACATAAGAGACAGTAAACAGTTATCAGTTCTATTTTTCTAGCAATATTCTGTAGTGATCTGAAAAGTTTCACCTTGCAGTTTAAAACATAAGTTTTGAAAGAAGCTGTAACTTAAGTGATTAGAACAGAAGGCCTCTGTGCCTCTTTCTATGTCACTATTTTACAAAGCAGACTACAAAAATGAAACATTGGTGAATTCTAATTTGCTACCATTTTAATAATTGAGAAATATATCTCAGCTCAAGCACACAATTTTTCATTTTCTTTGGAAAAAATACAGTTGTAAGGTGCCTAAAAGCATATTATTACTGAGCAGTGGTTTATTAGGTGCTCTCAACAGGTCCACTGTAATTAAAAATAGGGTCACATCCATGGAAAGTAATCTAGGTGCACAGGTGCCTCCATTTGTCTCCTTTACAGTGTTAGCCATGTAAAGTTCAAGAAGTGCACAGATATAACTTAGAAACCTAATTAGGCCATTAGAAGTAAACTCCATTAAAAAACACCCTTCAGCTTTAACAATAATCTGCAGCCATTTCAAATTTAATACTGCACTAGCAAGTAATACTGCCATTGAATAATTCACAATTCTGTAACATAAGGCGAGACAAGAGAAATGAGAAAGTACGATTGCTATTTTCATTATGATGTGCCTTTTTGGGAGGTATAGTATAAACATATCACTGACACTAATTATTTTGGCATCTTATTGGCAGTCACAATTAGACGAAATGTAGAAATTTCTAAGAGCAAAACAAGTTCTTGGCTAGATTTCTTCAGCCCGATATACTTCAGACTTATTTATGGCTAAATTGAAGCTGGATGTCAAATCTAGGTCCCTTAGAACAAAATCTTAATAATTAACTGGCAAAACTGAACATGATCGTTTCTGACACACCTACACTGGTAATTATTGCTTTGAGGCCATTTACTAATGAAATTAATGTATTCATTGCCCTAACAAATTAGCATAACTCATACATAATGCCCCACATTTCAAGACCTTCCTAGAAAAACAACACTTAAAACCGCAGAATGAAATGGCAAGGGCATTACATGGAGACAGTATTCACCGAATTACTACATGTATAAAACCGCAATGGCTAAGTGTTAGTTATAAAGCAAAATGTAAACACAATGTGGGTATTGAAACCATTAATAGTGTAGTCAAAAGTGTACAATCGATGATTATCTTTGCACTTCAAATAAGCACATATTACAATAGCAGTAACCATGGAATGCAATTAACTAGCTACTTTTAGAGATATGAAGTACGAGAAGGAAGCAGTGCTGAAGCAGTTTCTTCTTCCTTCTCAAATGCATAATAAATATAGTGTGGCTACTGTGGTTTTTTTGCCCATGTTTCCATTCAGATTAATTCAGTGCCCGAAAATGGCTACAGCAGCCATAGGGTCAAGCAACAGTGAAAGACAGGATTAAATACATTACCTCTGGAAATGACAAGAGCATTAGCAGCGATCTACTGCCATTTTCAGTTGGTAAGATACTTTCACTTTGGTTTGGGAAAGCAGTTCCTAAAGTTCTCTATCTCACCATGCAGAACAGAGACCAGGTGAGCAGACCACCATATGGCTAGATGCAGTCCCAGTTTGATGGGGGAGCCAGGGTGGGAAGCACACCTCCTTTGCTGGCTCACCTAGCAGGCTGGAGGCTGCACCCAGACCCCCAGGCAACAGACCCAACACGTACTGCCACTTAAACACCACTCAACCCGTGTCCTGCAGAGTGTCAGTGTGAGGTAGATTACATATGAGAAAACATTGTTTTCGAGTACAAATAATATATTTATGTACTGCAAATGATAAATTTACTTTAAAGGAGAAGATGGGGGCAAAAATACAATGAGATTGCAGAAAGTCATCTAGGACTCTGCATTGCACAGAATGCACTCCTGGCTCAGCTATGGGGGGCTGAGAGCTAAGGGTAACCTGACCAGGTCTTTCTTCTGTGCAGCTGTGGAGTTCACACCCTGATGCCAGTTACAGCAAGGTTACTTTGCTTGTGTTCTCTAGCAATGTCTAAGAGTTATTTCCTCCTGAGAGGCTCTGAATAGGAGCATATTCTTGTAGCACCCTCTCCTCCCATCCTACACAAGCATAAATGCAAGAGAACACAGAGTTCCTCAGCAGATCCTCAATTGCATCAGTACCTATTGCTACAAAGGAAAGCAAAAAAATCCAAGAGGAAAATTATGGAATAATCATCTCAAGCATGGAGATTCCTTGGAACCCCCTCCACACGTGTTTGACTCCTGTCCACAAGCATAAAGTTTTACATCTTTATTACAGTTTTTATTGTACCTAACGTAATTTGGATTCTCTCATTACCTGAAAGTGCTCAGCTCCCATGATATCTTATGGCAATGAATTCTATATGCTAATTATGAGATGCATGAAATTTCATTTGACCAGTTCCGTATTTCTTGCTTACCAAGTCATCCTCTTGCTCTCAAAACATTCCTCTGCTTTTTAGACTCCTTCATTTTGCACCTTTTCCCACTATGAATTAAAAATCCAAGTCTCTCCTACAGTAAGGTCTTTGACTATCTTGAGTTTTCTTCTGTTTCTTTGTTCATTAATTTCTTTTTAAAATAGAAAATGACCAGAACATGAGAAAAACCTCTTGCACTTTTCTAGCCCATCAAATTTGCCTTAGACACTGCAAACATCACAAAGCACATTTCAGAATGGTTTAAACAGTCCAGTCATGGATTCCCAGTGTTGAACCACAGAGGTTATTGTGCTCTCTCTCCAAAGACATGAAACCTAATTATACTGTGGCTACTATTACTAAGTATAAATAGGTACCTTGAGGCAATTAACGTATGACAGAGCTCTCCATTTGTGCCTGTCTGAAGAAGTAGCTGATCTTGAGTGTAATCATCTGCATTGTCAAGAAACCTTGCCCTATTGTCACATACAACCATTTTATAGATGGGTAAATGTTACTACCTCTTTGATATTCCTCACAGCTACACAGACAGGGAACAATTTTAGTTTACATTAACCCTTCTTTACAATCAAGCAGTAGGTCTCCACACATTTCTGTCTACATTATATAATGCCAGAGTAACAGCAAGCAACATTAGTGAGAACAAGAATCAGGCCTTCAACATCATTTCATTGAGCAGCCAACAAGTGGTATAAACCTGCCATTATTTTTAGTGATTTTTCTTTTGATTTAAAAATAAATCCACACCAAGGAGCTTACACAAAGCTTAGGATACTCCTAAAACATTTAGAAACATTGTAGTAGAAGACCAGCAGTTCCCTATCAAGTTGTTGTATACTTTTTCACTGAGAAATATTAACTGGTTGTACCACAGAAAGCTATGCCCCATCTTCATGGCTGATCTGGTCTACATTATTTATAGCCATGTACTGAAACACACCAGCATCTGATCTACTCTACCCAGCTAATAGTTACGTACTACAATATTGCACTAGTATCAACTGTTTGAGTTGCACTTACTTTGAAAGCTCAGTCCTTTTCCGTTGTAGTTGGAGTCCAACTCAGTCAGCCTCACATGGGGCACCAATTGTTGCAGCACAATGAAACTAGTAGACTGCAACAAGGCTTTACCGTTGGTCAGATTCTACTGGCTGTGCTATATCTACTTCCCCCAGAAGTCAGACCATACTGCCCCTCCACCACCTGACCCCCTTCTCCCACAATCCTCAGGGCTATTTAACCACTTATCAGGAACGAGCTACAGCTGCACATCATCCATGCCAATCAACCCACTGTCGCTGAGGCAAGGCCACAGCTGCACATTATCAATGCTGTTCAACCCACTGCCTGCATTCCTCTACACTCTTCCATCCCCAGACACCTAGTTCACCTACTTTTGACTTTAAGTCTCTCATTGGTACATAGATTTTATGTTTGTTGGCATACCTAATTTTAGTTAATTCTTTTGCCTGACACATTGTTACTTCCCTCAAATGTGCCTCTGCAACATTTCTTCCTCCAGGTCAGCTGTAATTTCTGTCCTATCATTTACTGCTGGATACAGAGTTACCTATGTATTGCTGACATACCCAGCAGATGTCTTTGCCTGACCCAAGTACTCCTCACTACCTGTCACACTGCTTCCAGGTTTGGCTATAAATAATCCTCTCCTTGCTGGTTTGACTATAAATAATCCCCTCCCCACCCTGCTGGTTTTTGGAATCAGCTGGTTCCAATTTGGATAAAGTGGAGCTTCTCTTTCCTTTACAGAGTTAGAGCTTACTCTCCTCGTTGTGTTACCCACACAGAAATCGTATCACTGCACAAAACCACAAATATAATAGAAATGCATCAGTAGATCCATAAATCAAATCTTTTGCCTGTTCATCTACATTTTCATTCTAGCACTTCTCATATCTATCTCCCAAAGTTACCAGTACGTACAAGAGGCACTGGGCTGTGCTTATGATCAAATTCAGCTCTGCTTACCTCGCATCCTGCAGAAGGGCCAACATGGCTACCTCATGGGCAAGTCCTGCAGGGCAGCCTCAGCTACCCCTCTTGCACATATGAATGTGCTTGTGGACCAGGGCAGGTCACAGGGCTGCGGTTCTCTCCAGCCTGCATCTATTCTAGCCCACATGGTGACTGTATGTCACAGTCAGCATCTGGATGTGAAGGCAGATTGAGTCCTTTTACAGAGGACGCCAGTGTCACTTTCCTGAGACTGCCTGGAGAAGGGTATATTGAGGATGTCTAAAGACAATATGGAAAAGAAGCCATGATCTTGTGAGCTCTATAGACTGCAAGTCTCTCCCAGCACAGGTGCTTTGCAATTTGCTGTGAGCTGCAATTAGATCCTAACAAACACCTGTGAAGTGTCCAGAAATTGTTCCCCCGAAGCTCATGTGCCTGGTGCTCAAGGTAAATGGTTTCTCTTCAGCACTCACCATATAAGACCTGACATTTCAACACAGATTTTGCATGTTTCAGAAGCAAACAAATGCAGTAAACTCACCACAGTAACTTGGATGTGAATTGTAGTGGGGGATGTGGTTCCTTGGTGCACATATTTTGTTTCTGTGGGTTTTATTTTGTTTTTTAGAGATAAGACAGGAATGCTTCAGTCAGACTAGCATGGCTAGTGTAAAATTTAAAAGGAACTTGCAGAGTCAGTCCACATACCAGCAGCTAGCATTTAAAAGGCCATCTACTGAGAGTTCCTATAGGAGGAAGGGAGGGAAGGAGGAAAATAAACAAGATACACCCCCCCACACTCCCCACTCCACCCCCCCAAAAAAAAAAAAAAAAAAAAAAAAAAGAAAAAGTGATAATCAAGTAGCCTAGAAGAAGTTAAATCCAACTGAAAGAGGCATGTAATTTTTCTTAATGGACTGTCTTCCAAAGCTTTCGCACACTTCTCTGAGGAGGCTACTTCACATTCCTTTTCTCAGAAAACAGCAGG
The DNA here is from genome assembly GCF_023634155.1 of Falco peregrinus. Classification (NCBI taxonomy): domain Eukaryota; kingdom Metazoa; phylum Chordata; class Aves; order Falconiformes; family Falconidae; genus Falco; species Falco peregrinus. The sequence goes on along the minus strand of NC_073730.1, from coordinate 18,278,075 downwards.
TAGCTATACCAAGTAGCAAATGCCACTTCTCAAGGTTTTGGCCCAAGATCATCCTACAGAGGATGGAGCAGAAAACAGGCAGCACCAGAACTGGACTTCAGAAAATATTCTGTGTTTATGGCATCCTTAGGAAAAGCAATGATTGCAGCAGTAGCAATAGGCCACCTGGAGCAAGATAAGCAAGAAGTGAGAATTAAAGAGGAAAGGAAGTGTTGACCGACTTTCTCAAAGACATTAAAGACTTGACTACACCCAGAAAACAAGCAATGGATTTATTGGAGTGTGTCTTTCTCACATCTCCAGTAAAAATTTAGAGGAAAAGCAGAGATTAAGGAGTGACAGAGACTGTGGAAAAGAGCTGGTGAGAGAAAGCATAGTAAAATCCTGAGAAAAAGATGTCTGTATTCATTCAGTGGTATTACGCCACTTTACATGCAGTGAAGACCTGTATTTAGTGACACGTATGATCGAAGCTAGACAGTGGCATTCCTGTGGTAGGGGTTAACTTGGAGAGAGCCAGTGGGCAGTGATGTCCCTACATGCAACTGGAGGCACTAATGCTGCATAGCTGGAGGAACTCTGTGTGACCTTAAAAGCTGTACACACAAGTCTTGCCTGCAAAACCCGTGAGAACTTTTTCCTGCTATGATTATAAACTTTACTAAGTTAGACTCTCACAGAGTTATATAACCCTATGTGGTAGTTAATGAAGTGCTGGATGTAAGAAAAATAACTGTAATGTTATTTTGCCCCTGGTATGCTTTGCCTTATAAGGTTTAAACCTAGAGCTAATTCACTTGTGTTTTGTGATCTCTATCATGCTGCAATAATAATACTTAGCACTTTATAGCACTTTTCACTTATAAAAAGTGCTTTACAAACATTATCTAATTATTAATCTTCACAACAGTCCTGTGATACAGGTATACAGGTCAATTTAATGTTCTGTTTTAATAAACTACTAGCACTTTAGTAAATTGAAAAGTATAAAACACATTAAATTCACTTAAGAGAAACAAAAGTTAGTGAACAAATTGTAATTCTCCCTGCAACGTTCTAGGTGGGCAATGCACATAGCCAACTGTCAGTGATCACCACTGGGGTCCACGGAAGACAGTCCATACAGCAAATATTTCAATTAAGTAGTTGAGAGACTAATTTTTTTCAGATGATAACATGAATAATGTGAACAAACAGGGACTCCATCAGAGCAGCTGAGGTCCCTTGATCAAGACCACATTATAATAAGTTCTACACAAGCAAAACATAGTAGACCCTACCCTACAATGTTTGGGATCTAGGTAGAAAACAAGGGACAAGAGATGGGGAATGGGAGGAAATCGGTACAGTTGAGCAGTAGTCATCAGTGTTCAAACTATATCTGCCTACACAAACATTTGCAGAGCCATTTTATGCCAGTATACTAGCCAACTCATTAGTAGTCAGTAGTTCTCTCTGTTGATACACCTCAGACTTCAGTTGTTTGTGATCAAAGACAGGACAAGAGTTCGGCATTTAGTAAACACATCATACAACTTAGTTATATAATCACAAACTGAGTTTTCCACAAGGTTACCACTTCATGCGGTGCATAGCATGGCTGCCTGAGGAGGAGAAGGGCTGCCGCCTGCATTGCTGAGGTTCATTGCTGAGGTTCATAGTTGTGTAATGAGCAAGGAATGCAGGAAGAAAAGAAAAAAAAATACAGTCTCCTGCTTAAGGTAGTTTAAAAGTTGCCCTGAAGAGTTTGCAGTCTACACCTCCTTTTGTTACAAGACAGTCTATGAGATACAGGACAAGTTCTTAAAACCAAGCTTTTCATACAAGGTCATCAATTCTATGTTCCTCATGTGCTCCATAGCTGACTTGAAATCTGGGTACCTTGCTCAAAGTGCTGATCACTCACAAATGCAGCTAAAGTTAAAGGGATCTGTGCTTTCAGCTTACTACCCGATGTTAAATATTTTGAAACAGATTGGAGCTGGATGTCTCAGACTGGGTTCCCAAATTAGTAGGTACTTTCAACCTTGAATTACGGTGTCCCAGTCTCCATCTGTCAAATGAGGACAATAATTCCTTCTCATTTCACCAGGGTGTTGTGAAAATAACTTCATTAATGGTTTGTGAAGCACTGTAGTGTTGAGCGCTATACAGAAACCTAAGAGGAGATTAATAATTCTGTCTCTGGAGCAAGTTTTGAAAAGCATACCATAAAAAGGGCTTGAAGGCACACACTTAACAGAAAAAATAAAATATTGGATTTGAAAAATTTGAACTGCTCAAGTGAGTGCTATCCACGCTTTATCCAGCAGATTTCACCCTGATTTTAAACTCTCAACTTGCAATCTCAGTTTTTATTTGTAAATTACCAAGTTTCTAAAAATTCAGAACTATCCAGCTCTCCACAAATGCCACAGCTTGGAATCCTAGTGACAAGCCTGCGGCTCAGTAGAATCACTAGCAATAGTCAGAGTAACTGTACAGACCTCTATCATTTCAGCTCATGGAATAAAACAATAGCATCTTTCTCAACAGGAACCGGTACTTCAAGGAAAGATCACATTTTGACAGCAGATTTTGATGGTATTTTGAAATAACAAAAGAAAGATGCAATTGGGGGTGGGGTGGGGCAGGGAGTACTCAAAATTTTATTCAGAGCAATACATATTCACTTCCTTTCCAGAAACAACCAAGCCATTTTGATCAGTCATTCCAAATGTTTTGCTCCAGGAGGAAGCCCAACATGGAAAATATCAACACAAACAGTAAAGTCTGTGAAGATTAAAAATAAATCAAACCAATCTTGTTTACAGTGGTTTATAAGTGAGAATTTTCAGGCAATCCTGATGGCAGTCAATATTCTCTGCCCTATCTAGAATACACATGCACACACTGTTCTGCACTTGCTGTGCAACTTTAATGCTTTTCTAGTACATCTTCTTCAGTGCTGAGGGGTTTTTATTATTTATTTATTTTTATTATACACTCCCTAGCTGTTTCTTTACATGGAGAGAACAGTATTCCTTAGCTTCCCTTAAATAATATACAGATGACTAATCACTGTGGCACCCAGGAAAGAAATGTCAGGTAAAGTAAACATTCTGAAAAGAATGAACCCTTGAGCTATCCCTGCCAAATACTCTTACCTGGAACTGTCACAATGATTGTGGTGGGACCAAAGAAGGAGGCTTTGATGACTGAGGAGTTATCTAAATTAGTAAACTGCTTGGTGAGTAGAAAAAAGCCTACTGCCAGTTAGTTTAAAGCAGTGGCATTTAATAAAAATGATAGAACCAGAGGGCTGCTTTTCCTGACTATAACATTGAGGCTATCAAATATGTTTTGAAAAATGTGAGTTATTGTCTACTTTACTGCCACTTGTCCAATGTACTTAAACAGTACAAATGTAATGGCTGCTTTTTGGCTGAACAACATTATACTGATATGGTTTATAGGGGCTGAAGGTAAAACTAGAACTGCAACTGCCCCAATACCAACACAGAAAATAGGACATCCAGTGCCCTGCATCCCTTATAAATCCAGACTTTATAAAAATCAAGTGTGAAGAACAGTGTTTTATGTTTAAGACTCTCAGGGGAAAAAAATAATCCTGAATATTAGCATGTTACTCTCAACATGAAAGAGAATATAAGCTCTTTTAGATGTTCTGAAACAATCTGGTTTAGGTGTTCTGTGGCACAAATGACATCGTTCTTTTTAGTTGTTAAGAACTGTTCTTGTGTGCATATCAAGTCCAGTCACCTAAGTACCAATTCTGATGCCCAGAAACCTGTCATGCAAAGTGATGTGAGGATCAAAAGAGGACTCTGTTTGGATTAATGAAAGTCTGAAGCCTAACAGATCAGACACAGCTGGCATGTAATCTGTGACAATGTTTGAGACACAAATGCCTCATCACCCCCAGAGTCCCCACAGATTTGGAGGGCTCACACTGTGTATGTGGCCCAGAGGAAGAGCAGAAAACACACAAGCAGGCTGAGGCACAGTAAAGGCACATAGATCTTGTCTACTTGTGAAACAGTCCCCCACCCTGAACTCATCTGCCAAAAACTGAGCTCAGTCATGTCACCAACAGAACACTGTTAAAGAACAAATGATCCCTAAGCAAAATGTGTGGGATGGCAGAGTCCACTTAAATAGTTACAGAACTGAATCCAGTGTTGACCCCCTTCACAACCTGTCCACAATACTACAGTATAGTGCTAAATACAATACCTCAAATAAGAAATAACTAATATCCCAGCAGTAGGCTTAAAACTCTTAGTTTGTCAGAGCAAAGTAAAAAAAATAAATAAATTAAAAAATGGAACTTAAAGTGGACAGCTTATTTCTCCTCTTGCTACAATTTCTTACAATAGTTCTTCATCCATAGTGGCCTCCTTGTTGTCAGGCAGCTGATACTTCCCTCTTCCAGATGTATTCCCATATACTTTGTGCTATAGACAGTAATGCTTTGTTTGGTTCTCACGGGCATCTGGAATATAGGCCTGTGGAATGCAGCTGGGAGCTGCATATGCAGAAATGCCTACACTGGAGCTGAAAAGAGCAAACCCACTTCAAAGGCACAATGGAGAGAGACAGAAGTTGGTCGGACGAGAAGGAGATGTGAGGAAAGCAAAAAGATAATCGGAGCTGTGGTTTGCATGTGATACTCATGAGAGGATTAATACACAATAACCATAAGCAGCTAGCAACAGTGTCCTCCCAGGTGGGCTCCATCTGACCAATGTTAGTAGAAGCTCCTTGGAGCATAGGGTCCAGCATGAATTTTCAGTTATTTATTCTGATGGTAAAATACTCCTAATCTGATAATATGCTGTTGGCCAGAACTAGCGAGAGTTAGACAAAAATCTCAAGCCATATTTGTCTATCAACTCACGTTGTTTCATATAAACTCAAACTTCTAATATGATCAGCTACTTATTTCTTCACACACACCTCTGTAGTATACATTTCAGTAATTTACTACAGAAAAATAGCATCTATTGCACAGTAAAGAGATATGCAAACGCTTTCCTTTACTTTTCAAGTAATTAATCTCATTACTCTCAAATTGTAAGAAATTCCCCCTTAAAATAACAGAGTAAATTCACCCTCTTATTTGTTCTGAAGGCAGGGGAAGAGAACACCATTTACACTTCTCTATGGCCGGAGACAGCTGACCAGAGAAGGCAGGGGTGTACACACCCACAGAAAACAGAAGGGAATTCACAAACTGTAGGTGAGGAAACAACAGGTTGAACTGTCTCTGGCATGTAAGAATGACTTACGGATCTGGAAGCTAGTGTTTCAATGAAGAGATTCAAGAGAGAGCCGATACAGGAAAATGACTTATTCCTCTAATACAATTTTATGCCTTGGAAGTGGTCTGTCAGCATTAGAATGACTTACAGCTGTGTGCTGTATTCTCCAACTCTGTATCTGTCATTTTGCTAGTACTTCTAGAGTACTATCTAGACCTTGCTTTGCTAATCTGCAGGTTGTCAATTTCACATCAATAAATTCAATACTTTAGTAAAAAAAATTGAATATAATCAGTTGTGTGACTTACCTGTGCTGTAAATACTTTGCTGCTCAGATTATCTCTCATCTGAGAACACTGGGAAAAAAACACAAACAACAAAACCAACAGTTATTAATTAAACTTATTTAAAGATTGTTTTGTTCAGCCAAGTATACATAAAACCTCCTACTATCATCCTCCTGGCAGGATTAAGAAATCGCAAGGCCAGATCTGTAAGGAAAGTGAATGTCTTATCACTCTGAAACCTGGTTCATATTTGGTAATTGGCACCATTCTTCCATTTACCGTTTTCGTACTATGCAAACACTTACATACTCCAAGTCAATGAGGTATAGAAAGATAAGCTTCAAATACATTATGGTCAATCAGCATGAACTAGAGCTCAGGACCTCTGGGCCTCTCTGAACCTTTGGAAACAATCAAGGTTTATGGTGTTTAGCCATTGCCTCAAGCAAAATACACGTAGCTTTAGTGAGATAATGCACTCAAACTGTCATGAGTTTTTGTAGCAAAAGTATGACCTACAAAGGCACGATAGTCCTTCATAAAGCAGCTTTTGAGAATATGATTATCAAATCCAAATTACACACCTTACAGATCCCAAATATGCCCACATTGCAGTCCTTGAAATAGAAACTCTGATTCTTACACAAAAATATTGTTTAGCCCCGTCAATCAATCTTAGATGACGTTCAACAAAATGCAAAAAATAAGGTCCAAGGAACTACTAAAGGCAGAATACTATTCTTGAAAATTCTGAAGCTCTGCAAGACAAAGAAGGTTCATCAAAACAAGGGCAACTGCAGCCAGTCTCAAACACAGTCGGAAGTAATCTTCAACTACTGAGAGAGAGTGCCATATTCTTCTGAGAGGTGCACAAGTGACAGGATGAGAGATAATGGACACCAAGTTAAAACAAGTAAATATTGTTAAAAGGAAGAAAAAAAAAAAAGAAAAGAAATCACCATTAGGATAGTAAAACACTAACAGGTAGGTCAGAGAGATTGTGCAATCCCTGCCCCTGGAGATGGCCAAACCTTGACAGGACCAGCCCTGAGGAACCTGATCAAAGTTGTCCTTGTTCTGAGCAGAGAGCTGGTGCTCATGAAAGTGCCTCAATTCTTGCTGACTCGCTTGAGGGCTTGTAGCCTTCATCTGACTGTGAGATGGGGTGGAGCAGGCCACTTCTAATGGTCAGAAGAGACTGAAATCTCCCTTCCCATGAAACAAGTGCTGGAGAAACCTTGATCTTTTATTTTGTGTGTCAGAATTAATGGTGGTTCAAAGTACATAAATGATCAAATAACTGAGTAAGTTTTTGACAAAGACTACACTTCTAGCAGGCAAATACCCCCATCATAACTGTAACTTCCGCCTGAGAAAGACTGTGAAACAAGCATGTCACATGCTATTTCATAGATATATTTAAATACTTACTGTAGTGACTTCCTTAAAACCCTGTAAAATGTGAGATGTGGCACAGAATACAGGCAAAACTAAAATACCCTGCTGTGCTTAATTGGTTTCCAAACAAAAGCCCACAGAGGATGAGGAGAAAGCTCGAATGAAGAGGGGAAGTGGTTTAAGTTCATAGTAAGTGTGGCTCCATTACAGAAATGCTGGAAACATCACATCTTCTCAAGATTCATTAAATTAGCTGTCAATTCCTGAACATTCATGACAGATTGCCATTCAGGTGGCATAGATTAATTATCAAGTTCATGTAAGAAAGGGAAAGATTAGCTAATATTTATCCAGAAAAGTCTGACAGCAGTCTTTCTGGAACACTTCATGTTACTCAAGAAGGAAATGAACTCAACTTTTGAAGAAGTGTAACACTGAGGCACATGCTGTTCTCAGAAAGTGACTTGCCCGTGGTCTTGAAGGCTGAAATACGAGCCAGTTAAGATTTCATCTCCGGAATCGGAGGACCAGGTCCCAATAGTAGGAATCCAGTCAACATAATAACTCTGAAAAGAACATATTGTCTTATATGGGTTTTATATTTGCTTCTACAGGCCACTCCAGAGACTGTTATACACAGAAATCAAACTAAAATGATCAGAATACAGTGAACTTAATAGCAGATTTAAATTCACAAGAAAGTTTTGAACACAAGATTACACTGAATAAAACACTAGGGTGGATGACAGAAGAGATAACACAGGAATGAAATGAAACCACTTAAGGTTTATGAAGCATCTCTCTTTATCACTGTTCATTTCTTCTGTTACCTGACCTTCATGTTGTGGAGTTTCAGAAACCTGCATTTCAAACTATCCATATTTAAAAGTACACCCAGCGCCCAGTATCCTCAGTTTAAATAAGGGTTTGGGTTTTTCTCATTTGTTTTGTGGTGTTTTGATTTCTTTTTTTAAGTTGTGCCTTCTGTGACATGCCCACCGATGTACCAGATGAACCATGCCAGTCTGTCTTCAGTACCTCTCCTTCCTTCATCTCCAATGAGTCTTATATAAATCTTTGTGGCTGGAACTGTAGGTAGTCTGCATCATGGGGAACATTTTTCCCTTACATCTTAGAATCCTGTAATTTATAACATGAAATTTAAACCAACATAAATTAGTAATTCAATCCCTATATTCCAATTTAATGAACTAGAGGCTTCATTTCTTTATTGTTTTGTGCCGCTGGACCAACCGTTTGGTTTACAGATGGAATGTACTTCTTTGTTAATAAATAAATGCATAAAAAAATAAAGGTATCCTCAATGCAATTATGCTGATGTCCCTCAGGAACCAGAATGCAATTATTTAAAATATTATTTTCTTAGATTACTCTCAAGAAAATAAGGAAAGAAATATGAAATTTGTGTCCTTTTAGCTTAAGCTCATTTTAAGAGCAGCAACAGTGATGCAGTTAGTCCCCAGTGGCAACTGAGAAGCACTTAGCCAGAAAATTGTTATTGGATTACAGTTCTTGCTTCATAAAATGCAGCTAAAGATCATTTTAGACATCTATGGAATGACCCACTGTCAAAACTGGTATGACAAACAAGTGACAAAGTTATTCTATTTGGCCATTCTGAGGCTTTTTCAGATCACAAAGGTAACTTGGGGCTGTATCAGCCTACACAGTTTTGATTCAATTATAAAAATAACTCACAATAAGAAGAATTCTAGCATAAATAATTGAATCTCTCCGGAGGAAAAGAAAAAATCCCCACAAACATGTGCATATACTTTCAAGCGTTCCTGACATATAAAGAATTGTGAAGTGATAGGGTGATCAGTAGTCAATTCTGGTACTGAGAACTCTGATACCTTTCAAACTAACTGGTCTTCTTTATTAAAATAAACAAGATGAAAAGGGCAAAGGACACTGCATGACTTTTAACAATGTGCAAACTGAAACCACTTAGATACTACTAAAGTTCATACAATCCTTTTCATTTCACTTTACAGTCTTTTTCAAACAGATGATTTCCTGAATGAGAATCCTGCCTCCCATATTTTAATCTGCTGGTAAAAAAAAATTAACTAATGTGAACATATATCAGATGCATATGTGCATACTTTAATAAATGCAAACAAGAAATAAACCCCTTCACCTTTGCATTTGAGGTCACTATTGACCACTGGCAACACAGTAAAGATGAGGACTTTAATCAAAAACCTAACATGGGATTTAATTTCTTCATGTAAGGTCCGTCATTTTTCTTCTCTGCCCATTACATGGTACATCTTTGCTCATATAATTACATAATTAACATCCTCAGCACCTATTTCATCCCTTGTTAATTTTGCTAAATATAAATACAGACATGTTCAAGGAAACAAACTTGGCAAGTGAAGCAGCAATTTAAAGGAAAAAAAATCAATTCACATACTAATAATCTGTATGTATCACTGAGCATTACTAGATGCTTGTAACCCATATGATGACCCTCTGAGTAGAAGTGCCCTTGCAAGAACAGCTTTTGCTGGGATGACTTTGAGATTGCCCAAAAGCGTTGGTACACGGAGGTCTTGGTTTTGTTTGTCAGTAATCACTCATGCAGCTTGTAGCACCAAAGGGCAGTAGTGGCAGCTGGTAAACCACATTGGTCTCAGAACACTGTTGGTTCCCAAATATATTTTTTTAAAATTAAAAAGAATTGGGGATGGAGAGGTGGGGTTGGGAGATGATGAGAGGGAGATAAACTTGGCAGCTAAAGGCCCATAAGATTTTTGCAGTTTATCCTATGGGTCAAAGCCACATTTAACTGACAGCACTGCATGACTATGATCATAATTCAATCAAAGACGCGAGTTTGAAGATTAGGGGACTAGCAGAGGGTTCCTCCCTCACACCTCTGTCCTCACAGAAGATAGAAAAGTAGCAGAAAGTCTGCAGTAAATAAAGAAGATTCTAGTTCCAACTGGGAAGTTCCCAAAGTTTTAATCGATCCACCCTTGGCGAGCAAATTGGCAGTTTTATTTCTTCCTCCACAGTGTCCAAAAAGTAATTCTGTTCATCCTTGCGAAAAACAAAAATTTCAGATGGGTTCCATTTAGCGGGGTCACAGAGACCAGATCTGTATTCATCCTAACATATGGATCCTCACATTTAAGGTCAGATTTTAAAACTCTTACAACAGAAATTACTTAGTTCCTTGAATGATACCACTAGGTCATGGAGGATGGTGTTATTAAACCAAAGTCAGAGGATCACTAATTGCTGTTTGCAACACAAACATACTTTCAAACTTACTGTTTCCATACAGAAGGATACTGTTTCTCTATACAGATGCATAATGTCATTTGATACAGCAGCTAGGGAAGAGAACTAGTCTGTTTTCAAAAATCCTTCTCATTAGGAGTCAGTATCGAACTTGTTTCATTGCATTTACTAGGAAGTATAATCCTAAATTATACCAAAGTCTGTCTACCAGTATACTGTGCTGACCTGCTTATCTCTAACATTCTGTTTATTATCCAAAAGTGTACGGGAAAGTGGAACAGTCCAGTCTGAACACCCTGATGCTGTCTCAGCAATTTCTGTTCCCAGCACATGCTATTTCAACAGCCAGCGATCACTGGAGTTAAAGTGCATGCAACCAGCTGAATAGGATGCAATTCTTATTCTTATGATGAATATCAGGGTCAGAGGTGAGTGCCAGATAACACATAGCAGATGTGGAGGGAGTACAAGGAATTCTGTTTACTTTGGGTGACCACCTACATTTCAAGGGGGGTACGGGGCAGGGTGGGAAGCTAAAACTGCAAGATAAAGACTGTTTAAGAGACTGCATTGTAGAATATTTTTCAAGACAAAGCTACATACTTGTATGTTAGCATGAACTATTGTTGAAACATAAGACACAGTCCAGCCAAATTAACCATTCATGGAACGTGACTCTTCAGGAAGCAAATGACGGATATCTTTTAAAAACATACCCCACACCCTGTGATCACTTCAGCTGATATTAAAAAGCTGTATTTCTTTTTGCATTGCCTGTATTTCTTTCCATTTCAGGACTTTTTTCAGGTACTAGCAGCAAAACAGTTCTACCAAGCAGAAATGGAGAAAGCCTGATCTGAACCCGAGGAAGTTCTAGATAGCCATTGAGAAGACAGCAAGATGTGCATGACAGCACATTTACAATCTCTCATTGTGGGACAAGAAAGTACTGCAAGTCATTGCTAGCTGCTTGGGCTAGATCCTTAGCCCTGTAGCCCAAGTTGTGCAAAAGGGACCTTGAAACTGCTCCAGACAGTGGATGATTCTTCCAAAGATGATGCACAAAGCAAGAGATTTACAGGAACTATCCAAGCTGGTAAAACCAGTAGCAGCCAGCTACTTAGCTTTTCACAGCCCTTGGTAAAGGATGAGGAAGTTTCTCCTCAGTACCATCAGCTTTTAAATCCCAAGCAGCAAAGAGGCAGCCTTTGTGACTCTGTTCAGCTACTGTAAGAGACAGGTGAGAAGACTGACCACTTTAGGTATACCAATGAGCTTACTGTAAGATGAATTAACTTTATTTCCCCTGCTCCCTCTTCCCCTCCCAAAGAAATCATGAAAGTCATTAAGCATTCTGATGTTTTCCATATGGATATTTCTACAAGTTATAAGGTCAAAGTGGACCAGTTAGAAGTTAAGACCATCAGAAAGGATTGAAAAGGAGAATGGCGCAGGGAAAGCAGCTCAGTTTTACATGAAAAAAAACCACACCAAAAAAACAACAAAAACCCACCCCCAAACCAAAGTATACTTGGACAAGTTGCATTTCTCAAGATGCTACAGACACTCATTTCCCAGACTACTGAAATCAAATGCCTTTGTGAAGACTGCCACAACAGTCTCAGCAAATGGATGGACAGGTTTTGTTGAAAATTTTCTCCCAAAACATTACTATATTTTTTAAAAAAAATCGGGTCTAAGCAGTTACAGCCACCTATGATGATCCAGTCAGTGCTCAAAACAGAATTAACAGGAATATCGTTAGAATTTTTAACTAGTCTTCATAGAAAAATCTAATAATAGAGGCTAGTAATCTGTGTAGGAATAGATCTTAGAAAATAGATGTGAGGAGGCAAGTTCAGTCCAAGCAGGTAAAAAAACAACCCCAAAAATTCCCACCACGTAAATGTCCATCAGCTAGCCTGCTAACTTTCTAAATGAGTTGTTACATTTATTCCTCTATAAGCTTTGCTCTGCATGTTGAAGATTCAATCTTGTTTTTATGGGTGAAGTACACAGCAAGGAAGTAAGTTTGGCAAATGATCTCTGAACTCTTTGAAGATACAGTTGTACTACATTTTTAAAGATATACACTGCCTCATTTAGATGATGTATTGAAGTGGAGGATGGAGGACAATTTAAGTAAAAAAATCCAATAGTTTCCAGTTGTAAGTCTTCTATGCCATGTACATCTCTTCCCAGGTAACATTAAAGATAATTAAAAAAGATCCTGATTCTTTAAAGCTGAAATGTATTTGCAGCATAAAGCAGTCATTCTTTTTCAAAATCAAAACAATCTGCAGAAACAACTCTGATATTGCTAGACTTTGGCTGAAACAAATGAGCAAAAGAATAGTAATTTCTCAGAAAGTGGAAGGGAATGTAACCCCCCGCCCCATGTTAACTTTTGGTCTGCTGCCACGCTTCCACTTTGTCAACCAAAGGAATGAATGCTGTGGGCACCATATAAAGGCATGTGTGGCAGCCTGAGGGTTAAAGCAGACATTCCTTATCTTTGACAGATGGTTAATTTATGGTCATTATTGCTAAATTCAATTGCTCAATAATTTAGATATGACAAACATGTGTGTAGGAATATATGCCAGGGCACCCTTCTAGGAATCCCAAACTGCAATATCCCCTCCATGCTTTCACCATACATCCTCATGCTGAGTGTGACAGATTGAAACAAATGCAGGCTTTCTGAGCACTTCAACTCCCCGGTGTCACTCTTGTTACATTAGAGTGGTTCTGGAGAGTTACTGTGTCCAGACTGAGGGACGGATGAATGGGCTTGGCTAAAACAACCATTTTGTCAATAAACGTAATGCAAACCCAATTATTTTTATTTTAATTTTTTTTTTTAGCCTAACTTTTCTAGTTCTCTTGCTACAAGTATCACCACTTAAGCAACCATAGGGAACTGATTTGCAGATAAGGTCACAGTCTGAATGACACTGAGGGCTAGTGGCTCTACTTGCAGGTTGTCTGGAATGGCTTTAGACCAGACCCTATCTGACTAAACATTTACATCAATGATGAGCTGCACACCCACTTCTACCACACAAATAGAGTCACAAAGTGAGGCCACTCAAACCGCTTTTCTCTCTCCACTACAATCCCCTGTCCCAAACCCAGCCCATTTTCTCATGTGGTGACAGACACAAAGATCTTTTGGCAAATTTTTCTTGAATAAAAAAGTTAAATTCCCTTTCCCTTCTTTCAGTTGATACAGGAAACTGAATTTCTCCACTGTTCCCACTGAAATTTCTAAATTGGCTGGCACAAGAAAGCACCTCAAGAGACCTCCACAGCTCACTAACTGAAGTTCAAAGTCTTCCACTGACTTCAAAGACGTTTGGATCAGGCCCAAAGTCAGCATCCTAACATGCTAGCACAGACTACCGAGCCACAACACTGGCTAGAATCCATGTCATATATATGCTATTGCTAAAGCAGTGCAGGAAGCTTACACAACTTCAGGTCTCTGAAAGCATGTGTTGTTCTTTGCCTGTTAGTTTGCTGAATATTTTGTGAAGTTCCATTAATTCCTGTGCTGATTTAGGTTAATTTACAGGTTTCTCATCTGAACCACAAAATCCAGGTATCACAAACTGTCTTTGCCTTTGACGTGGCTTAGGTTTTCTGTTCCCTTTCTGTCCAGAAATTTCATTGCCTTCATGCCTCACTATAAAGCCCTGAGATGTCATGTTTTTAGGTAGAATATGAACCTTCTAGAGCAGAGACCTTGCCTTTACTCGTTAGTAACTCACTTGGTACACTATTGGCACTATATACTATGAAAGAATAGATCACAATAGAAAGTGGGAAAAGCCTCTGTGCTGTTTTTCCATCACGGCCATTAACCTTACTCAGAGTGCTTGCAAGACAAAAAACTCCAGGCAAATGTGTGAAAGCTAAGCCTTACCTGTAAGTTTGCAAAGTATCTCAGCTACAGAGGGAACTGGATTTAACCTTCTGTATGCTCAAGACAAGTGAATCCATTAAACCAGTTCAGGTAAAGGACCTGCATTAGCATCTAAATCAACATCATCCTGTTTGTGTCTTTTCACACCACCCTAAACTACAGCTATTCAAACCACAGTCACAGCAGGCCCAAGACATGCTAAACTCTCTCAGCTCCTAAAAGCTAAGGAGAGTTAAAGAACAAGACATCTCACGGGTCTTTCTCAACATCTCATACATCCTACCCTTTGGCAAGCAACTGGTCTGACATCTGGTGGTGTTAAATTGTCTCTCCTTTCCTTGCCCTCTGAGTCTGTAAACTATGCTTATAAGAAGTTTGTAGAACTAAACTAAAACTAATAGAAAAGTATCATAACCTCAACAGTATAGTGCCACATGGGGCACCACACAGAGCTGGAAGTAAGCAAAGCTGGAGGAGAACTGTGCAAGTTCCTCTCACCTTTTGTATTTTAAGTCACAAAAGCGCAACAGAACATTACAACTCATCTCAACAGATAAAGCATTCTTTTGCCTCTAATTAGAAAGATTAATAAAGTAAAAGAACACATCAGGTTTGCATCAGTCGTTGTCCATGTGTTTCTTATTATTGTAATTAAAAGTTATCTCCTCAAAATTGTTGGCTGAAAGTGCCATGATCTGCAATTGAAAACACATTGAAGGGAGTTATCCAACTTATTTGACTGTTTTAAGACAGTCAAATTTAAGAATACTGTTGAGGTAATGTATTCAAAGAAGTCCTTAAAGGCAATCTGTCAGTAAAAGTGTTCTATGAACCCTTTATTCAAGAACGTGAATATTGCTGAGGCTTTTCTTTTTTTCTTTTTTTTTTAATAGGAAAAAAATGTTAACAGTAAGAATGAATGTTTTTTCAAAAAGAAGCTATTTCAAACTCAGCCACTGAAATTCAAGGTCTTACCTTCAGAGTTCTTTAGGTCCCATATATATTAGGAGTGTTCAGTTCCCCTAGGATTGAATCTTTTCATGTGTTTAGATTTTCACACGAAATGGGCCAAATTTCAAATAATCCTGAAGAAACCTGGTTATTTTGCTGACATATCACCCCATATTTCACAGAAAGTAATGTTCAATTTTGATATCCAAGCTTTCACAATATATGGGATTTTGGAAATGGGTGATCTAAATAGGGAATTTTTGCATGTGCAGGACTGTAGACTTACAAATCTGTGAAACAGAGATGCATAACAAATAGAATTTACAATTTAATTACAGTCCCTTTCTTTCAGACATTAATGTACAATAGTTTTAACAGCAAGCTAATTAATCAAAGCTAGTGGCATGCTTAAAACCAACACTGTTTAAAGCTTTCTTTGGGTATAGTAACTTAAAAGTTTTTTTCCCCACTCTCCTCCTCTTCTTTCACTTCACTGAATGCATGTTCTTACATTTTGGCATCGGATACAGTGACTTCAAGGAGTTCTGTTCAAAACTATTCAGGGCATAAAACCACTCACTAGCTTTTGGGAAAGGTTTCCTGGATGCTATTGGAAAAAAAAAAAAAAAAGAATTTCAATGGACAGAAAGGTATCTTCTGTAACATGAAGGAAAAACCTTTCATTTAACACCATTTAACACCATTTCATGAAAACACCAAAGGGTGTGAAAGAAGGACTTGTTTGGACTTTATTGTGAAAGAGAGAAGAACATTTTCCTGCTATCTATCTCAATTTACATTTGAACTCTGCTACCAGTTTCTTCTGTACCTTCTGAAAACCAGTGGTCTCTTGCGTCTTCTTTCTGGTTACCAACAGATGGCTTGATCAGTGGGCAGTGGATTTACATGACAGGGTATCTACATGACAAGAGATTCAACAGTCTCCAAAGGCTATTTAGAAAACTAAAAGAGACTGTGTACTTTGTCCTACAATCCTCAGGTATAAAACCCAACTTTTTTTAATTTTAATTTTTGCTTAGATGGAATTATCCAACTGTCAGGGGAAAAAACCAAACCAAACCAAAACAAAACCCAAGGAAAATTATGAGAGAAGTACAGATTTTTTAAACAACACTATGGGAGGAAAGTGGCATAACGTACTCACTACGGCCCTCTAAAATTTCCTATAGAAAAATTACCCTGTATCAAAGAAAGTGTGGAGAAAAGAGAAACAGTGATGCTGAATATGACAAAAAGCTTGTTTATGTTTAATACAGAGGAGAAATTGTTCAAGGACAGTTAAATGTGACCCATTTAATATACCAAGGTCTCCAATACCTATGGTACTCTGCTGAGCAAGTGCTGATCATGCAAATTAAGGCTGCCGGGGGATACACAGTGCTTTTTAGTTGCTGTTCGAATTTCCAAGTTCTCAAAAAACTTTTAGAGATGTGGATACATGTTACAGGGTCAGTAGGGCTACTTCCACTTCTTTTGTTGTTGGCTCATTTTGAAAATTCATTTGCCTGACATTCTTGAGTCTTCTGACATATACATCCATATTCAGGAACGTAAAAATCTAATTATTGCTACTAGCTCTGTAATTTAAAGTATAGATGGGCAAGTCAATTTGAAAAGGTGTCCCAAGACTAATATTTGAGCTTCAATAGGGAAGAGGAATAAAAATCTAGTGGTCATTGTGACTCTAACTCAAATGTTCAGCAGAGTTTAGGAGTCATCAAAGGTAATGTAGAGTATGCCCTCAATATACACTGTATTCAAGATTATCTTCTGGACTCCCTTACGTTTATTGGCTTAGATTCTTACCCAGTTTGCAATATGCTTACAAATCCCACTAGCTATAATTTGGGTTCGTTATGTCTGAGCCAATGCAAGGAAATCCAAACTACACATCACCTCTGAAACTGGCATCAAACACCCAATCAAAACTTTACAAGTTAGCTGAAGATTAGTGTATGAAGTGAAAGGGCTAAGAAAAATATACAAGAAGTCAGGAACACCAACGCCCATTTAATAAGGGTACAATGTGCCCACTGTCTGAATACAAAAGTACACAAGGGCAGACAAATCTTTTTTTTTATAATTTTACTATAATTATATAGATTCTAACCTATAGGGAAATTATTCTGTAAAACAAGTTGCCGTAACCCCCATTCCCCAAACATTTCTCTAAAAGATTAAACTGCCTTTTCCTATGGCTATTTTTAGTAATGGCATCAGTAATTAAACATTCTATGGTCTGGGGCCCCAAAGAAAACATCACTCTGGGTTCTGGATGTTTTCCATGATATCTTGAAACAATCTTACAAAACATAGGCAGCCAGTGTTGCGATCACCACCAGATCTGCAGGGACCCATTAGGATCACCAGGGGAAGCACGTGGTTGTGACAATGCAAGCAATTTAGCATTACTCACTGGAGCTGAGGCATGACACAGTGTGAAGCTGCTATTGTTGTCCTTGGTTTCTCTCAAGACACTCAAGTTCAAATCTACTCACAGCCTAATTCATAGCTGAAGTCTGAAACAGACCCTGCAGCCTCTGAAAGGAATGTCCCAACCACCGGATAACAACCTGCTCCTGGGAGAAGGTGCTTTGAATCCCTGTTCTAGTAGATTCTCCATGAAAAGAGGACTAATTAATGATACAGTCCCAGGTACCCGTTCTTCATTTTGCAGGTCTGTAGTACCAACCATGTCACAGGAACTATTTGGGTTAAAAAGAGAAGTGACCTCACTCCATCCCCAGTAAAAGCAGCCTCCTTAACTCAGATCATTTAAATTCATGCAGTTCATGCGTATCAGTGCATTCCAGTTCATGGCAACGCCATCTCCCAGCCAGCAGTACTGGCACGGGCATACAAGAGGTGGCAGCCAGTGTTTCAGCACTGCAGGACACATGGCTTCAGAGGCCGAGGACTGGTGCAGCAGGACATACACATACCAGTAACCTGCATTCAGCTCATTCACATCTCAGCTGGGAACTCAAAACACAGGACCATTATTTGTTCATCTTCATTAACTTACTCTTTAACTCCATTTCTTTCCTTTACCAGCACCTGACATCAAACAGTTAATTCTGCAAAAAGTAAATTAAATGGTTTCAGTACTTTGATTTAAGTGAGTTGCTTTTTAAGTGAATCCAATCTGATCCAGATTTTCTTTTCTTTTGTCAGTTTGGCTGCCATGCTGCAAAATCAATTAGCTACAGAATCCTAGTTTACATTAGGAGTTAGTAGGGTAACAACTGTGGTCAGTCTTGCTATACAGTCTACACCTTAATAAGAAGTTCTTCTGATATTTTAATGATTTCTTTTCTTTCTACTCATTCTTACTAAGGAGAAGTTCAAAAATTTGACACAATGAAGAAAAATATACACTGCATTCACTAGCTACACTCAGTAAACATACAGATGTAGATGGGTTGTGCAGCTCCCTATCCAGAAAGCCATTAAGTATCTTGAAAGTATTGATGAAACTTACATAATTTTTTTAGAGATATGTTGCCTCACACAAAGAACCATCAGTACATTTTATTTGACATCTGTCAAGTAAAAGATTAACAGGGCAAAGAAGTTGGGGAGTTGGGGTTTCCCTCCCACCCCAAAGATGACCATGAAATATTAAAATGAAGATTGCTAGAAGCCATTTGATTACAAATCTCTTTTGAATGGTTTGTGCAACTGAAAAACCAGATTCTCCTATATTATCCTTGCATTTAACAAAATACAAGCTACTGTATACTTATGGAAAAGCACATGGATACCTGTTTCTGTGACTCAGTATGATTTTCTTCCTCTTGCAGAAACAAATCTACTTACAAGGTAATTGTTGTAAAACACTTTCAAATGACTGTCTGTCAGGAAAACAACCTCAACTCTTAATGCCAAGTCACTGGCACAGTCAATGAGTGCAATGGAGTTCAGTCTAGACACTGGGATGGCTAACACTATGAGACATAACGCTTTCTTGCAAAAATGTCATTTCATTAGCTACCAAGTGAAAAAGGAATGTGGATGCTTCAGGACACTTACAGTATACAAACTTTGTGTGCATGCATATACATATCTAGCACTTATGTGCAAGTACACACATGCATTGACAGAGAATACTCCTCTACTACACAGGTCCCTGCTAGTGATACTCCCTTTATGTTTGTGTACTTGTAAAAAGTGGTCCAAGATAACAAATAGCTCAGAATGACAAACTAAAAAGCGAAAAAAAGACCAAATACACTAAGAGACAGTACACTTAAATCCCCACTTATTAGTATTAACAGTTATGGTGTGAGAATGACAGAAAGTTGACCTTGGTTAGTTAATGTTTTTAAGCCACAAAGTGGATTTCCTATAGACACTATAAAAAACTGCACTGAGGAAGCATTTATAGGGTACAACTTTCAAAGTGCACAGTGCAGTTTTATAGCTATCTCAGACCTAGTGGGCTAAATCCTGAGCTACAGAAATCAACAGTTTCACTTACTCTAGTAGCACTACACCAATTTACATCACCCAAGGATCTAGCCCAGGAAGTTGTAATGGGACTCCTGTGGCCTCAGCTTTCACAGAACAGTCTCATACTATATAACATAATCTGACAAACCTGAGAAATTTGAAATTAAGACTTCTGCTCTCTCCATATTTCACCCAGTTGTGTTTAAGTGCATTGCTGCAGAGGCCTTGATATTAGGTAGTCAGTGCATCGAAACAGAGCCACAAGAATTTTCTCTTTGCTCAGAAAAACATTGTATTGACTTTGATAGCATTCATATTAATTTTAGTGAAATCTTATTTGAGCAAAGAGTGGGTTTGGGCTGGGCTGAGTGACCACTGTGATATTAAAATGTAAAAGGCTTTTCGTAGTCCGATCCCAGACAATACCTTCTTCTGTGATGTGGTCCTGGTATGAGTGACAAGCTTTGTTTAGTTGCGGTCCCAAACAGCAACATTTTGATCCGGATACTAGCTTCCTCTTACACTAAAAAAGATGTACCTGAACTTCAGAGTCAGAATGTTATTCTTCGCTGACCAAGATCAAATTGAGGGATACTCTACAAATAGTAATTTTGAAATAATCTAAATATTCAAGCACATTTTCTCAGCTGGCAGAAAACCACCGTTGCTTCATTTACTTCAGTGGGCCTAAAAAACTCACCTGAGTTGAAGGACTGACCCTTAAATGTCTACAATCTCTGCTAAATGACTTGCTATCAGTGACATAAAGTACAAGGCTCTGACTGAAATTTCATGAAAGACGGATTAAAGGCCACCACTGGACAGAGACCATAGGGCAAAAACATATTTCAGAAAAGAAAATTTCATGTTTCAAGTTAAGAGTTCTCTCCACAATGAAAGGTGACCTTTGATATCATTCTTGCCTTGCTCTTTGCATTTAAACTTTTTGCTTTCAGCACAACTCGAACACAGATGAGCACTGTCTTCATCCTTCCTTTAGCATCCCTATTTCAATATTCCAGACTCAACCATCATTTACCCCAGCAGTCTCCTACTGTGAATCTGTCCCTCAAACCTTAAATACCTGTCCTCCCAATCTGTTCTCAGGCTGAGTCCAAATGAATTTTTTGCATGTAAATTCTATTATCTACATGCATAAATGACAGAATCTACTGCCTATGCATGCAAATGTTAGCTATCCAGACCAACCAATGTACCACTGTGTATTAAGGGGCAAAGGTTTTTTGTACACAAAAAGAAGTCTATTAAATGTACCTTTGAAACTGTGGCCCTACAATTATGTGCAAGAAAAAGAAGAGCCCCTGTCTGTAAAGAGTAGGTATTTCTGACAAGTATAGTTTTCATGTAGCTTAAATCTCTGGATAACCTTCAGAGGTTGAGTTACCCTTGCTTACAGCCCTTCAGGATTCACCTGGCCTTTGGTAATGCTAGAGCATATGTGCAATCTGTCCAGTCAAAGTGTTCAGAGAAAGAAACATCATCCCACTAATAAAGATTATCTGCAGCATCTGAAAGATTTCAGGTCATAAAAACATACAAGGAAGTTTAACAATTTATCCACCAGAAAGACACTGTAAGAGATAAGAGGTAACTTGAAAAGCCAGATGACATTTCTGTTTTGGGGTTGTTTTTATTTTTGGCTAAGGCATGTTTTATTTTAAATAGTGCACACGTCAACACTTTTGTTTTTATTCACCCCAAACAGGTAAAATTAGATGATAGACCCCTTTTTTTTCTTCTTTTTTAAAAGCAGGAACATTCATTCCAGGACTGAGAACTTCTAACACACTAAGTTTCAGCCTGAGGCCAACTTACCAACTATTATAATCCCCTCCTGAAGAGGTCTGAAAATGGAATAACTTATTTACCCTTCATTAAGGAAGTGGCAATTCATCCTCTACATTTTCTATGTCTGTATACAAAGTCAGGGTTCAGGCTATATCAACTCAGTTCTGTCGCCTAGCTGTAATGAAGACCTAAATTCAGTTCAGTATATGTGTATGTTATCCACACATTTATATACACCATTATACAGACTCCAGTTATCACTCAGTATATGAATCAATCCCTTAGCAGTTTATGATTTATGCAGCTTGCTAGAAGAGAAGTAGGCCATGCCAGCCTTGAAAGCACTTTAGCTTAGTTGTTTTACTCATGAAGGACATGTTGTCCTGTAATTATTCTGTCATTTCTTAAAAGGTGAAATCCTTAACAGGTTCATGCTTTATGTGCTGCTATGTGTATGTGTGAGTTTATGTCTGAGCACGTCTCACCAAGTAGGAATCATCATTCCAAATTACTTTACAAGGAGCTACATAGAACTGGACAGCTTAAAATGTGTTAAATATCCTCAGAGTTTACATGGACAGTTTCAGGGGGAGCAGGGGTGGAGAAGGATAAGGGGGAGTCAAGGAAATCATTAATATGTTCCAATTACTGCCCTGATTCACAAAATACACAACTGCATAAATGTGTCACTTTCTGTTTTGATCCTGTCGGTAATGTAATGTAATGTTGTGTTGTGTTTTCTTGTATCATTTAATAGGGGCAGTATCAGCAAAATGTGCAACTTTAAACAATTATGCAAATTTTCAAGTAATGTGTTCAGAGAAAAACTGAAAGTAGGTTCTGACATTAATCAGAGATTGCAGACTCTGGTTGCAAGAGTTCTGTAAAATATGGGCTAACCTTAGTGTTAGTGGCTGAAAGGCAAAGTTTCTCGGCTGCATCAAATTAACTGCAGTTTTAACTTATTTGGAAAAAAAGACCAACAACCCAAGAATGTTAAATTCCCTTTTCTACACAAAAATCTGATATTCAGCTTAAAGGAATAGCACTAAAACATATAAAACCTCCCCTTTCTTAGATATGTCTGAATATTTGGAGAATTTTAATAAACTTCTAGAATGTTCTATAAATCACATGAATTAGGGAGAATCTATTGTAGAGCTCCCATAACAAGTCCTGCTGTGCCTAACTAATGCTTATCTGATATACTGGCAATATGAAGCTAATAAAGTGTGTAAGCATAGAATACTGAACCAGTTTCAATGAAAAAAGGTCAGCCTGGACCCCAAATGAAAACAGGGGGGAACCTGGATCCTTCTGATACTTTAAAAGAGTAAAAGGACGTTCTGGCAAGTTGGTTTTTCTTTTAAACAGAGATGGGAGAGAAACCAAGCCTGGGATCAGGTTCCTCCAGGCTTCAGAATAAAATTTTAGATCCCTATTTGTTGGAAACTACTTGTGTGATACCCAGCCCTTCCTGACAACCAGGGAAAGAAGCATAAACCGGTCAAAGAAAAGCCATGTTCAGCATGACCATGAAAAGGAAATGCTGTTATCTCTCATGAGAAAGAACGATCTTGAAAGACATCGATCCTGCTCTCCCAACTACTGGGGTTTGGGCAATATCCAAACTCTTCAGATTATTATCTAAACTGCTCTCTGAACCTCTGTTTCCCCACTGTCAGCTGTAATACATGAGGGCAGTTTACAAGAGAGTGTTAGTTTTTCACTTTGAATTTCCCAGCTTTAGTTGGTTTAGGTAAGACCCTTAACGTCACTTAAACATAGTGTTTTTGTGTTATATTTTAATTTTGAAAGGATTATCAAGAAAAACTACCCTTTCCGTTAAGTTTCTTTGAAAAACGATTAAGAGTTTTAGACAGGATCTCCAAATATCCTCACCCTGCCTGATAAGTTATCCTGAACAAAACATGTAATACAGATGAAAAGTTGAAAAAATGCAAAGGCAGAATAAAGTTCTCAATCTGAAACTACAAATACCAGTGTGTTACTTGGGGAATGGTTAAACACTGTAAATTATACTGAAATTTCCTTTGTGTTGGTATTTGGCTCTGTATAGCTTTATTGATAAAAACAGCAATTTATTTTTCTTTTTATGGGGCTAACAATTACATACTACTCAAAAGAATTTGACTGCTATTAGCTGACTACAGCACTTGCAAGGAAAAATCCTGTTGTCTTACACAAACATTACCAGCAAGTAATACCCCACCTAAGAAAGACTTTGGAGAACTGTTAATAAAATGAGTCTTCTTTAGCTACTCCTTCCTGAAATACCACGTTAGTAATCTTGGGCTGCAACTAATTTTCCTCATATTACATGTGGAATTCACTGTGAAAACTAGACAGAGATGGGATGTAACGAATGCATCACTCATAAATTTGGTTCCTCAAACATAAAAATCTGGCAAAGCTCAAAGAGCTGAGCAGTAGGCAAGACAGCTTTTATATGCTGCTGCCTTTAATGTTCTTAATGTACACTGGATAATTACATACCTCATTTCTTCCAAACTGAGTAAGATATTTTGTTTCAAATCTATTTGTGGAGTATGCTGCTATATGTCTCTCTTAATTTGGTATAGTATTCTCTAGTTTAAAGCAAGTGGTTCTAAATTAAATAAACTAGCATACCTATTGCACAAAGCAACCAACTGCATTCCAGTGAAGCCCCTTTGAAAGCTATGTCAAATCTCTGCTGACTCAGGGAGGAAAGTACCTCATTCCCTTTGCATTAGTCACCCGGCTAGAAATTAATCCTAACGAGCTTTTTTCTACAGGCTTGGCTGGCACACCCAGGATTTGCATTACATACCTGTGATTTCTCAGTATTTAGCCCAAAATGTATTCATTCAAATGCAGATAGATAACAACTTTCCAGAAACTATTAACAGCCTTACTGTAATAGCTTATCAAGCCTAGAGTGAGGCCAGCCACAGGGTGCTTCCTCAGCTTTGGTAAGAAGCCATCACACAACTAAGTATTGTAAAATCAACATGGGCCAACACTCACATGAATGCCAGTGCAAATGACACTCAGAAAAGGTCACTGTATTAAAGAACAGCAATGCTCCCTTTTTCTTTATTTCATTATCCTCATTATTTCCCTATTTTGCTGATTTCTGGCAAACAGTGGACAACTATTTGATGTGACTAGACTGTTTGCAGACCCTGCAACAGAGTTTCTCCCAGCTGTATCCTGCCCTCATTAGGCAAACAACCAACCCTTGGCCTTCTCCACCCACCAACATGACAAAAAGACTAACAAAACTTCAGTTCACATAGAAATCAGCAGTCCTACATCTTTGATCACTCAAGTTATTTTACTCTACAAATATCACACCTGAGCAATTTTTATTGAGGGAACAATACTAAACTGTAATCCATATCTACAATACCATCAAACCATCACAAAAAAGATCCGTCATGCAAAAAAATGCTGGCATGCAACTTGGCTCAGTCCTTTTGAAAATAAAATAGCTACTTTTCTATGCATGGGCTAAACCAAGAAGCCTGGCCTCTTCTGGACCAAAGGACTGGAAAATAATTTTCAGATCTGAAGAATTTTAACAGAAGACAGTAACAAGGTTTTTCCCATTTAAATGAGGGTACAGCTAGATTGGTTACTGCAGCCAATCTAAATCACTGCAGCACCCTGTGTAGTGAAGCGGTGTCTTTAAGGTAGCCAAGCACCAAACTGCTTACAGTTTCAGAGTTAAAAAACATCACTCCAGCTTTCCTCAGAAGCAAAACAGAAGTCAGCACAGCTCACAGTCTAATACACTCCTTGAAGGACACAGTGTGAAACCAGACAGCTTTACTGAGCACTAGTTCATAGTCCCAAGCACTCTCCAGCTATAGTCTGGCAACGGCAGCGTAAGAACACAATATATAGCTCAGTCTCTATTAACAATAAATAAAGTAGCACAGTTGTGCTTCATCATGACAGATCACAGTCACAATGGTCATTTACTATCACTCCCTAAAGGATGGGTCTAGCAGCCTATATTCAGATTTCTAGCTCCCTTTAGGGTTTCTAAGGTACAAACCATCCTAGTAGCGAAGGGCTAGGTAAATGAAGTACTATAAGTTGTACGTTGGTACACCTAACTTTTGGGCATTCAGGCACTGAAGCAGTGCACAACAAAATTTGTGTTAATACCTGTTCCCTAACAAAAGAATGAGAACTTTAGGTAGTGCTGGCAGTAATGGTTGGGCACAGTTCTAGAAGGAGCCACCAGAACTAGCCAAGAAGAGGCATGAACATATGTTGGAACTAAATTTCTACCCACCCTGAATGCGAGATGCTCAGGCATCTGAATAGACAAAGGTGTCTCTACCTATTCTGGAATTACACCACAGAACTGTCTGCACCACAGTCTTTCAAAGCAGCAGGCCTACTCTACTTTTTTTTAAACAGAGTTTTATGGTAGTGCCCTTTCTTTTTAGATCTAACATCCCAGCAGTTTGAGTACTGGTGGAAGTACTCAGCAGTGGAAGACTGGGTTTGAAATACTGTGCCCAGATTAGTACCTCTTGTGCATGTTTCCTAACCACCAAGCCATCAGGCAGCCAGCAAGGGGGGCACACACCACCTGACACCACACTCTCTTGACAGTCCAACCTCATCAGCAGCTCTGTGAGATTCATGAGCGTTGTCAGTGGTGCTCAGGGCCTGGTGACCTCAACCAGGGCAGAAATCTGCAGAAAAAACAAGCCTAAAATCCTTAGGTTTTTACAGTCTCTGGGCACCTAAGACACTGTCTAGAAACTGAAATGTGCTGTTTTGTTGCTGGGTACCTATGATCTTTTCATGGAGGAGAGCTAAACCAATTCTGCCAGCTCCATGAAGCAGGAATTCCCTTTCTCCTGCTTCCCGTGGGCAGGCTCTGACAGAGCCATTGCCAGCTGTCTCTGTTCACGCAGGCCTCACTGTGAAAAAGCCAAACAACAACATGACTTTCATGCTGCACCATTTAGTTTTGGCTGCAACTGTAATCGTGTGTCTGTGGTTTTCCTGTTTGGGTGCCTAATTTAACTGGCTGAGCCCACTCCTTCAAGTGCAGAAGGGACTCTGAGGGTATAAGGGATTAGCATGTTTCTGCCAGAGACATTCCACCAGGATCCCATGTTTGTTTAACATGTACAAACAGCTAAAATAAAATATTTGTTGGCCCCAGTAATAAACAGAATATAAAATAGTGTGAAATTAAGCAAGACCAGCTGGGCAGCAGGAGAACTAAAAGGAATGGTTAACTTAAACTACACAACGATCTGGAATGCAGACACACTAAGATGGACTGCTATTGATGTGTGGTTTTGATGCACTTCATATACAAAGTGCTGATTAGATCTAGCTACCAAAATTATGCCTTTTCATATCCATATGTCAGTAATAAACAAAATTTAGAGGAACAAATCTTAGGATGCTTTCTTCTGTTTTAAATCAACTGCTTTGCAAGCCAAGTTTGCAGTGTTGCATCATATGCTGTAGAAGTGTGAAGTTATCACAGCAGTGATAACTGATTCCATTCTTCCAGAGGCAAAAAAACTGGGGAAAAAACAAACAAAGAAAATTAAGAACTCTTCTGCTCTAAGGCAGGATTTGTCCTGCCCTCAGGGACCTGTGGGAATTTCAGGATATGCATCTCTAAGAGATTCTGTGTAGGAGCATTTGGGCCTCCATGTATGTATTTATTTATACTGAAACCACAAAGCAAGCAACTGCTTAAACAGATTTTGTTGGAAGAACTTGGAAAAGTTGTTCCCTACTAACACAGGACAGAATGGAGCTCCCTCTGCTAGGATTTTTCTTCCTCTATTTGGGAAACAGTCAGGAACTCCATGATACAGAGGACTTTATCATATTTTATAGCATTAATGTAATTTTGAACAATGAATACAAACAGAAATGTGACTGAAGTTGTAACTCCTGTGAGGAATGCTCTGTTATGCTGCCCAGATACCCTTGTGTCTTTCTCTGGCTACTCCCTGAGCTCCAGACCTTTCCTGCTTAGCTTCCCCTGGGGTTAACATGTGGCACTGTGGCTAACTGCTCTTGCAGCAGACTCCTCCTGGCAGCTGAACATCTTGGATCTTTCCCAGTTTGTTACAAAGAATGTATCAGATGCATTTATGCTTCTGATATACCTTTTAAGGAAAAGAGGCTGAATGAGGAAATAAAGTCTAGGCCTTGGAAAAGCTGCATGGGAAATAAATGTTAGTCAGGGCTAAATCATCGACAAAATCAAATGTCTGGAGGAACACATTTAGAAGTCTGTCAGACAAATTACTGCTTTTATCTCATTTCATTGGCAGCTGGGCTGTTTTGATCTTTTGCTTTCTATTAAAAAGAATATACTGGGAGTAATAAACACTCAGGATCTACCTCTTCCTCCCCAGTGTGAACTCATTGTTGTTGGACTGCCAAAGTAACAGAATGGATTTTCTATCAGTCACAGTGTAGGTACCTACTTGTTGCCACCTAAGGGCAAGTTTCCTCAAATTACCCCCTAATAAAGCCTAAGCCCCAAGACAAAGATTCCTGCGGAAGATCACAGCTGTATAGTCAAATGCCACTATGCCTCCAAAGGCACAGGGACATCACGTAGGTCACAGCTTTAATTTTAGTCTGGTGATCATTTAAAAACACCACTTCCATCCATTGCTTATTGTCCCACAGCTCTTGTGTCATAAAACAAAAGATCAAAGTGGCTCACTTGCCAGATAAGCCAACTTGAGAGGGAAAGCAACTGACTCAGAATCAAAAGGAAAAGAGTAAAGAATTTCATAGCAGTGCCTGCCACTATGGCAGAAGAACCCATCACAGAACGTCAGTCAAAAGTATCTGTACCATCAGTCATAATCTGAATGAGAAATGACTGTCACTTGAACGTTTGTTCCCACCCTTTACTACATTTCTTTATCTAGAAACAGTTTGAGTAAAAGCAAAACAAACTACTTATGGTCTCACAGAAAATTTACTAATGTTCATTCTCATCCCAGGAAAACAATTTTGGGATTGTCTAGCCAGTCTGAAAACTCCTTCTTCTGTGGATGCAGCCTCTAGACATGTGCTTAATGAACACATGGAGGCATGCTCTAGCAGCCAATAACGTACGCCCTATCGGGTCTTATTGCTTAAAGAGCAGGTAATGCTCCAGAATACAAAGCTGCATATATTGCCATTGTAAAGGTTTGAATATGATCTAGTAATAGAGATTGGTCACATAGTCATGCTAGAGTGGATAAATCACTAAATAAATCATTCATTTCTATGGTACAATACAGTTACTGTAATAATACTGTACATATGGCGAGGGGCCCAACTGGGGAAAATACTCTTCAGCACCCCGCACAGTCATTCAAGAGCTCTATTTTAACTACTTCTATCAATTATTAAAGCTGCACAGTGCATAAGTACATCAGCTTTCCACCTTCAGGAACCTGACTCCAACGCCTTCTTTTCACCCTGCTGCCTGGAACTTACACTTCCAGCATTAGTCAGCATCATCCAGCAGGAGCTTTTAGGAAGTATGCTTTTACAGGGGATCCAGAAGTAAGGTGGGGGATTCAGATGCTTCATCCAGAGGCTGGAAAGATGACTAAGGTAGCAAAGACAAGGGCTGATTGTGAAGAAATGCAAAAGGATTTTATGAGATGAATTGCTGGGTGACAAAATGGTCAATGAAATTTAATGTAAGTAAATGTGAAGTGATACACATTGAAATCAACAATTCTGACTTTACATACATAATGATGTGGTCCAAGCTACTACGCCAAGAGGTAGATCTGGATAGCATAGTATACCTAACGTAATAGCTGGACAAGTAATAAGATAGTAAAACAGATAATGAAAACCTCAGCTCAAAGAACAGAGTTGTCAGAAAAAAACAGCAAATTAATTGTTAGGAATCCCTGTGAAACAAATAGAGAGTGTGATTGTATCAATGCATAAATCCACAGAGCCCCTGTATCTGGTTCTGATCCCATTTCTAAAACTGTTATAATGGAAATAGAAGAGGCTTGGAGAAGAGTGGCAAGGATAATAAAAGCTTCAGAACGACTGCTGGGCAAGAAACAACCAAACGTACTGGGATCCTCCAGTATGGAAGACATGCCACAGGGAGGATATGACAGAGACCTATAAGTGGTGTGGCAAGGGTAAATGGGGATCCATTCACTGCTGCTTCTGAGAGCTCAGAAGCATCAAACAACATGAGCAGATACTACACTCAGAACACCCTTAAGAAGGATGTCACTGTGGATGCAAAAGTTTGCACAAGCTCAGTAAGTGACTAGATTGTTGGAGAGAAAACTTAGGAAGGTCTGCTAAGTAGAAAAAACCCTCTTCTGGCTCAGCAAGGCCAGGACAGCTTGTTTGTGTTTGGAAGAATATTCCAGAGGGGAATATCTACATTTTTCACCTTTTGACCCCACCTGGGATAAGGATACAGGGCTAGATGAGCTTTTGGGTCTAATATGGCTCATCTTATGTCCTTCCTGATTCATCTGCCTTTCACAGTGCACCAAGTAGCTTGTGTTCACAGATTATCGTCCACTCAGTTCTGTCAGCTGAAAAGGCTACTATGCCCAGCAACTTGTCACTACCTCATTCCTGGGGGTTATCTCAAATCTGTTAGCTAAGACTGTTTACGCCCTCCCTTGTTTCAGGGAAAATGAATGCTGCTTACAATGACAGTATTATTCAAATCAATTAAGATAGTCCAGTTTACTTTTTGAGGAATACAGGTTAAGGATTCTCATCTGAGCAGCTCAGTCACCACACTGCAGGGAGACAACAAGCATCTGGAAAGGCAGGACAGTCTACAGGTCTGTCTTTCTTTTCCACTCTCCTTCTTCGAGAAATGAGGAGTATCAAATAGCTCTGGCTTAGGAACTCACTGTTTGTGAATAAAGATGCTTGAAGATTATTCAAATTGTTCTTTTTTTGTTCCTGTTGGGTTTCATTATCATTGTCTCTTTGTCAGACCTTTTTTCTCCACAGGAGGTTCAGCTTTGCAAAAAACCTAAACAAAATCCCCACATTTACCATGAGGTATCTGCCAATCAATGCCTCCTTTAAATACTTTATTGAAAACATTATACAAAGGAGTATAAAAATGGTTATGTCTTAAAAGAAAAGAGTGAAATCTTTCCAATAATATTTTTAATATCTCAAATTTATGCCAAAGTGTACATTGTTTTTCAAAAAAAGAAGCTGTTCTATATACTCAAAAATGAACAAGTTAAAGTTAAGAATTTTTATTGAAATGACATTCATTTTCATTCAACTCAATGCAAGGAAGGAGATACCCTGAATTGCCTGCAAAATTGTATTTTTTTCTCTTTTTAAGATGTGAATACCACTATGAATGAAATATTAGAAATAGATGATGATACTTCCTATATTTATTTAGACATTATATATTAGTAATCATCAAAAATATAGGTAAGATTCTTTCAGAAACCTCCCTTGGTACTTTTGTGTTTAACTACCTGCATTAAATTGTAACAAACCTCACACAGACTAACCAGAAAAGCATGTCTCCCACTCAGAATTCAAAGGAACCAGCACCTTAGAGACTCTGTCTGCCTCTAAAGAAGGAAGCAGCATGGCATTCAACAAACATCCTCGGGGAAAAAGTTAAAAAAGAAGACAATGTCATTTCCTTTACACCCTACTTAACGAATCTAACTACCATCAATAAGAAACTAAGAATTAAGATCAGGGCTGTGTGCTAATGATCAAAATTGAAAATGTATCCCAGTTCATTAGACATTTGCACTGTTTTCTGTTTTCAGAATTGATAATATGTTTTCATAAGCAAGCAGATTATTAAAACTCAGACTTCCTGGTTTGAGCTGGGACGTTATCCATGAACTTGTTTTTGAAGAAAACTGTCCACAGCCAGCAGGTGAAAAGGATAATCTTTATTCCACTAACTGCTCATGATACAAGCTAAAAAGTGCTCCTCAAGAGACAGGACTTTTCGAAAACACAAAAGTGTCCATTTAATCTTGATGAAATCACAAGTAAGAACAAAGCCAGTTGTATGCAAAGGTAACACACCCCACACACCTTTGTCGCACTAAAGACACGGAAAGAGAACAAGAAGTTTAAAGAAACAGGAAAAAACCAGAAAATTTTAATATTTTTCTCTGCATTTGGTACATTTATAAGAACATTCTTTTTTCAGGGTCTGCATCTGAAAAATCAGGAGAAACTTCCAGGAAAAAAGAAAAAAGCAAGCAAGAAAGACTGACAGAAGTACTGTTCAGAGTGATTCGTTTAGAAGTGCTGAACTCATACTCAGAGTCTGAAATCTAGGAACCACCAGCTGGGCTGGGATTCAAAATTACATGGACGGAGTGAGTTTTTGAGTTGTGATGCATTAAGCAGTGGAGGCAATTGCTTTTCTCACCTATTCCACAAGGGAAGGAGGAAGGAAAATATGTAAGAATTAAGAAAAGAAGACCGAGTATTATTGGGTTACAGCATCTCGCACTGCTAGAGGCTGAATCAGAGTCTGCATTAAAAAAGAACTTCAAAAATTTAAATAAATCTTTTACAGTGAGTCATTTCAAGATCGAGCTGGAAGAAAGACAAAATAAATAAGATAAAACTGTGCATATTAAATGAGTTAAAAAAGAATCTGTTTATGTAGTGGAAGTTTACTCATAATATGAGGGGCAAGAAACGTTCCTTGTTCCTGCCAAGTATCAGCATTACTGCCAAGGGAAGGAGGAAGGAGTCCATGTAGCAGGTATATGAGGGAATATCTGTAAGTCATATGTAACAAGCATGGAGAAAACCTACAGCAGAAGGAGTTACATAGCCACAAACTTCTTTACACTGCTTAAGGAATGAAGTGGGTCACAGACCTCTTCTATTTCAGTGTAGGAGTGATGAAAAAAATGCTGTCAGCTATCCACATCCAGCTAGGGACATGCCTGGTGGACAGTCCATTAGTACCACTAGTCTATGCAATATACATTAATTTAATCCACATTGCATAATGTGTTACTTAAAGTGAGCCCAACCAGATGAAGGGGTGGCACAACAGGTATGCTGGTTCCCAGGAGTCAAGACAACCATACGTAGCTTACAGTCAGTGGCTATAGTTGCAGACAGTGTGCAGGAAGGCAAGTAACATGGTGGCTCTTCGTGGGTGTAAGTGGCAAAAGAAATGTGTGCAAGTTAGCAGCCATGTTCAGAAATGGACTTTAGGATTAGGCAGAATTATCAGCAGAACAGCTAATAGGAGGGTGTACAATAAAGAAGGCCTGATCTGCTTTAACTCAACCTTCACCTTTCTCAGCACGCACAGGCACAAATGGGCATCTCTCCTCCTGGAGCCAATGACAACAGTGGGCTACACTCATTCCAGAGTAAATTATTCTGGAATTTCTTAGTGTGATTTACGTTAATCTACCTATTATAGTCACATACAAATTATAGCACCTTGCATCTTACAGGTTTTTACAACCATGAAGCACTTGAGTTGGGTCAGAGAAATTTGATGAAAAGAGGAAGAGCTACAGAAAGCTCAAACAAAAGATCAGAAGGGCTCTGTCAGTGTAATAAGGGTATCAGTAAACACTCTAATTTCTTCACTGTATTACTAAAGGTGACATTGCTATCATAAACAAATTCATATTTTTAATTCTGTTTACTTAGCACTGCCTATGACCTCCATTTACTTTTGCTGTTTCTCTTAGTTTGAACAATGAAAAGCAATAAAGCAAGTTTCACTTTTGCTTCCAGCCAGTTTCACTTTCAGAAAAGACTATTTATTTGTTAAAAAAAACACAGGTTGATTTCATTGGAATCAAAAGCTGCACACGTTTCTGCTGGCTTCTGATTCAATAAAAGCTTTTATAGAACACTTAGGTCTAGGTTAAATTAAGTTGACAGAGTTTTAATAATGAATATTCAATTGATTTACAGAGAGATTAATTTAGTCCAAATTGTTAGCACAGCTATTGGTTTAAATTGCAAATTATAGAATTTCACAGAACCACAGAATAGTTGAGGCTGGAAGGCACCTAGAGGCTGCCCAATCCAAACCACTGCTCAAAATAGGGTCAGCAAGAACAGGTTGTTAGGGCCGTGTCTAGTCCCATTTTGAATATCTCCAAGGTCAGAGACGCCACAACCTTTCTGGGCAATCTGTTCCAGTGTTCGATCACCCTTCCAATTAAAAATGTTTTTTTTATCTTTAACTGGAATTTTCTGTATTTCAGTTTGTACCCATTGCACCCAGTCCTTTGACCGGGTGCTTCTGAGAAGTGTCTGTCTCTGTACTCTTTACTACCCCCATCAGCTTTGGGCCCACATTTCTCCAGACCTTTCTTGTGCTGTCAATGTACCTGCCTTTCTTGCCATCCTTTACCAGGTCCAATTCCCCAAGGGCTTTAGCTTTCCTCACCCATCTCTGCATGCTCAGACAGTGTCCCTGAAGTCCTCCTGGGTGACCACTTCTGCCTCCTGTATGCTTCCTTGCCTCCTTTTTGTTTAACAGAAATTTAATGTAGCAGAAAGCTATGCCAGCATTCTATTTTCTAATTTTGTGTGGATAGTCCCCTTAACTCGCTTGCCTTTCTAATCCAGTGCAATGGGGATATCGAAGTCCTGTTTATATGCTTTAAAAACTTCTAAATTAAAAAAAAAAAGAAAAGAAAGTGGAATAACAGTATTTACAAAGGCACAGTATTATGGCTTCTTTTCACAGTCTCTCCCCTAGTAACCTGCCGTACACCACTAGCTCCAAGAGCAGGAGGCAGACTATAGTGTTGTATTTGCCATCAAGTCATGGTTTGTAAACTCTGAACAAAGACTGATCAGTGAGGAGCTGCACCGTGTAGCCTGTACAATCTTCATAAAACAAATTAATGAAAAAATAAATATTCCCTGATGGACAAGCCAGACAGAAAATATCCCACAAGTTCCTCCCCACCCCTATTCCCACAAGTAGGCTGAGGAGCAGACGCCTAACTGCGCTCCCACAAACACATCTGCCCTAAGACCTTGGGCCCATTTATCCTTTGCTCTTGAGCCTCTTGCAGCTGTGAGCAGCAATTGTGAAAATAAAAGTTCTCAGGTGATTTAGACCCAGTGTAATACCTCCAGAGACTGGGATACCAGCATCGCTTGTGCTCCCCTCACCACTTGTGGTACATACCTTGTGAGTGCTGAAGGTCTGTCAGTAACTGCCGCCATTTTGAGAGCTGTGTAATCCTCCCCAGTCTCCTTCCCTGATAGCATGGCTTGAGTAGTTTTACTTCAACAAAAATATCTGGAAGCACTTCAAATCCTTTTTCTAGAGAAAGCTACACCTTCCTGGTTAACTGTAGCTCACATTTTCTTTCCTAAGTTCCTCAGGTTTTTCTGTGGAACCTGTTTCCTCTGCTTGGGACCAAGGCCTCAGGCTACCAGTGCAGCAGTCCGTGGAAGGACAAGTTTGTACACTTGTCGGTGGACAACAACTACCTGTCTCTGCCTGCGAAATTGTGTCTACAGGACAGCCACTGCTTAAGAAAAACACTGCTGACACTTCAAAGACTCAGAAAGAGCCACCTGTCACTTGGTAGAGTGTTGCCCACCACTTCCCCCTCAGCAGGGCAGCTCTGCCACTGCCCCACAGCCAGCGCCTGCAGCCCCCAGCCAGCAACAGCCCAGGGCGCCGGGCACCCTCTGCGAGGGGGATGAAGCTTGACTCTAGGGCAAGAGAAGGGTAGTGGAATAGAAAGGAATCTAAGCAAAATCTTATGAATTTTTAAAAATCGCCACTGCTACTCTCTGCTGGTTCAAATACACAAGGACTGGGCATTACAGCACCAGCTTTTCATCATATAATAGGATTAAGTTTCCACAGGTTAATTTAACAGAAGGTTGGTTGGTACAGAATTTTATAAGGTTGGTTGAAATGTGTGTATCCTCTGCTTTGGTTGTTTTTTCCTAGCTCCATTCTCCTCAGTTCATCAGTGTTGGTAACATCAAAAGCAGTGATCAGACTTTGACCGCTGAGGTTGCTCTGTCTCTCATGAAAATTCTCCTTAGCACTGTAATCCCCTTGCTCTCCACATGGGAAATATTTAGGACTGAATAGACCCAGCTTTATATTAACTCCCCAGTAACTCATCTGTCTCTGTAGCACTGCAGGTACTACTAGTGTCCAGCAAACAATAAACAACCACAGTCAAACATTTAATAATATATTGTTTTCCAAAGATGTGGTTCATCTTACTTCACCGCTGTCTGTAAGGGTCCTCATTACCACTGCATCAGAAAGACAAGAGGTTTTCCTGCCTTAACATTAAAAAATGAGATAAAGACAAATACCACAGACACCTACTGCAGCAGACAAGATGTTCTTGGGCAAGCAATACCTCTTCCTCTTAGCCTAAATCAAACCTAAACTTCTCCTGGTCTCAGTGGCAGCTTTGCCTGAGCATAGACAACGGCACTGATGGGAACGCCTGACCAGCCAACACTGGTGGAACTGCACAGCTCCTGTCAAGAAATAACGGTCTATAGTTCCAAAAGTACTCTAAGAATGGGAACCAATGGATTCTGGCATCTCAAAGGGGTTTGGGGGAAGGGAATTTTTGTGGGGGTCGCAGCATTAGTATTTTATGTCCCTTTCAAAAATTAAATTTCTCAAAAAGTACTGGCCACTGTAATGAGGTCAGCAGTTTCCTCCTTTCTTCCCATGTCCTGTCACCATCCTTACCCACAACAGCTCTAAACCAAATGTAATTTGCTTCCACAAGCCTTTTAAAAAATTCAGCTTGTTTATCACTGATTATCATTTTCTATTTTGATGGCAAGACTTCCCTCAGTTACTGTTTTTAAGAGGTGTAAAAGGGACATTTGTCTTACATCTGTTCCTTAGCATTCTGTCTCCTCTCTGCTAAAATTGGGTCCAAATTCTGTGCTGTGCTGCTTTTGCAATAAATATAAGTAGATTCAATAGCAAGGTGAAATCTTTGCTTTTACCCTCTTAATGCAAAATGGCTTAGAGTTTTGCATGGTTGTTAAATCTAGGTGATGAAATAGTACTCAAGGCAAATTAGTACGAAAAGGCAAGTCTCATGTGGTGCAAGCCAACAGAGCTCACTTTCACCAATCAGACAACATTTATACCACGAGAATGTGGGATAGCTACATTAACACTAACTTGCTTTTATTACAAGTCCTGCTGTGTTTAGATACCCTGGAAAAAACCCAAAATATCATACAAAGCTCTTTTTTTGGTGTGATTCCTTCCCTTCCCACCGCTGAAAAGAACTGATTCTGACAAGCAGGAGGATCTAGTCCATTAGGATCCTGTATGTTTTCCTGGTTTTATAGTTCCTAACATCATACCATTTGACCTAACGCCTCAAATTTGCCTCAGAGTGCCACAAAACCCCCATACCTGGTTAGTACCAAATGCACATTTACTCTTTTATATTCCTGTCTTTCAGGACATGGGCTGAAGTCCCTGTTTCCCAGAGAACAACCTTTTGGGAGATCAAATCTAAAGATCCATGCAGGCCACTAAACCCATGAACCAACAGCAAGTCTCATTCAATGCCTAATAACTCTTTCACCAAGATGTTTCCTAAGCTGTACCTTTCTTTCAGATCTTGATTTTTTCTAGTAACAAATTTCTGAGAAAAAACCCCACCACACACTGCTTGAAAAATCACAGAAATAGCAAAATTGGTTTCTATATCCCATTACCCTGCCTACCTTAACTCCTGATATAAATACAGGCTTAGAGTAAGCACCCTCATCAGGTGTGTCATTAGGATGAACAGTTAGCTAAAATAATACAGGGGGTAGATTCAGGGAAGATTTTTAAGGATTTATAGCCATTGTCCCTTGTCTAGTTCTTTGACCATTTGAAAATGTATTTTATGATTAAAGCCTTCCCCCCACCCATATATATGTCCCTGAAAATTGAACTGATCTTCTCATTTTTATTGTGTTTTCTTCCAGATTTTACCACAGCAATCTGGGCACCTGCCCAAAATTTATAAATGAAAATCTCCTCATGCAGCACAGCATCAGCATCACATACCAGCCGCTAAAATATTTACTCTTTCTCTCTGTCCTGAATCCAAACTTTGGCATACCCCGTGTCACACATCTGCTTCTTCCAAGCTGGTGCAGCAGAGGTGGTTACGTTTGTGTAGGAAGTCAGAGCTGCTCGCACCAATGAGCACTTGCACCGCCGGCTTGGCCCCAGGAAGGGAACACTCTCCCATGGAAGAGGAACTGAAACTGTGCCTGGGGAAGCCTGCTTTGCCTCTGACCAAACTAGCTGTCTAAGGAAATGCCAGACCTTGCTGCACCGGGGTCAAATGTAGAATTATGTGGCAGTTTGATAAGCTACAGTATACTAATTTATTGGCTATTTTAAAAAATGTAGAGGAAATTTTATTACGGATTACTTTGCTTTCCTGAAAACATTTTATAATTAAAAACATCTGGAAGACATTTCAATATATCATAAACAAGAGGAAATCCAAAGCACGTGACTTCTAAGAAAATGATGCAAATACCTTACTGTGCCAAAATTTACAGTAATCTGTTTTTCTTATTTTGCTACAGGGGCGAGGACAAGTCAACAATGAGAAAACGACTAGTATAAAGAATATACTATATTATAAACCCCTGTTTCATTAAAAATACTTTTTTTTTTTTTTAAATATCACTAAAATAGCTTGGGCTTCCTCTCCCCTCTCTCTCCCCCCCCCCCCCCAACTAATTAGCTTCCAGTGAATATATCCTTCTCTGAGTAGATAAATTATGACATCAGTCCTGACAATATTAGGAGGCTATCAGTGAGAAAGAAGGAAAGGAGTAAGAATATGTTTTGGATGACTGTAGGTAAAGGAAACTACTGGTTCAATCTGCTGAGTATTATGTCTCTTAATTAATATCACTAAATACCTACAGCCTTTATGACAATTCTTTAAGAAATAAAAGAAAACAAAACACCAACACAGTTCAACATATTACTACATATCTTAGTCTGAGTAATGCGTTGTCTTATAAAATACAGTAAGATTTATGGGCTCTAAAAACAAACACAGCCCAAAAGCTTTACAAGAAATCCCCAACACAGTTACTAAAACCCCCAACAATTAATTACTAAGTTCATAGTAAATGAAATAATGCATGAGGAGAATAGTGAAAATGTTTATAGTCAAATCTAAAAGTCATGAGAAACTTAAAACTGGTGTTGGGTTCACTGCAAAGACATAGAAAAACAAAGCTGAACTGTCTCAGAGTTCAAGGTGGTTTATATTTAGAATTTCAGCTGAGTGCATGGGCAACTATTGTAAAGTTTATATCGGCCCCTAGCTGCAACTTCACCCAAAATCACTATTGCAGTCCAGATTTTTTGTTCAGTCCTACAGTTGGGTTTGTCCAGACCTGTTGCTCTTGTGAATGAAGTTGCTGTAATATGGAAAATATTTTTTCCCTTTCACTTTCTAGAGCAGCATGGGAGAGAAACGGGTTTGATGCCTACTCGTTACATACTAACAGGAGAGTGGCTATGACAAATCTGGGCTGAAAGCAACGACCAGCCCAACATCAATCACGAACTGTGAGCTTGCTGTGGCTGTGCTACATGGGATTTAGCAGCTCTCCTTCCCCAAAGAGGCTGCTAGGGCACTTCAGAGCAGAACGAGATTACACGTACTGATTGCTTTCTACTGGTCTTCCCTACCTTCACTCTGTGACAGCTCATGTCACTCAGATGAACAACAAAATGTCCTTTGCCAGGGGAGCCTTAACATGGGCCAGAGGGTGTGAAGTAACATACCTGGTGTATATGGAGAGAAGCTCCATGGCTAAATCCTAGAACTTGAAGTAAGTCTATTGAAATTGGTGATTTTATTATTAAAACCACCTTGTGTGAGACCACTGATATTTTACTGACCCCTTCCTTTCTTATCAGTTTTAGGGGTAACAAAATATTTGCAAAAGCTGTCATTTATATTTTTCAGTTTATCATCGTGGGGTATGTATACTAATCTTATGCGTTACAATAAATTTTGAAAATCCTACCTTTCAATGTTATTGTTTCAGGCTTTTTACAGACTCAGGTATAACTTACTGCATTGGCAACACTCATATCATGTCTTAGAAATTTATTTCCCCAACACTAATGAATTTCTTAAAAAAAAGATTAAAAATCTGTTTGAAAAACGTGATCAGAATTTCAAAAAAACAGCCATTCCTCCAGCCCAAATAAAGCCCTAATTATGAAATTATACTATGTCAGATTTTAATATTTAGAGAGAACACAGTGCTTGCTGGTGAACTGTGCTATATAATTTAGGGAAGAGCTGCTGAACTATGTTCTCACAATTTCAAAGGCATTTATTTTGTTGAAATACCTGTAGGTTATGTATGTTGTGGCAATGGGTGTCTTTTACTAGCACTACGTGCAAAGGCGGCCCTGTTCTGATTGAATACTCTGATTAGGACTGTAATGTTGCCAATGCATTAAAACAGAGGTGAAGACTTAGTTCTTTATATTTCCTTGTATTTTGAAAAGAAAACACTTTAGAGTGAGAAAAAGAAGTATTTTATGCTGTTAAACAATACATGCTGCTTAATTAATTGCAGTGAAGGAATTGTAATAATGTTTTTTTCCATTTAATGAATATTTGTGGACCAAGCCTGAATCCTGGCAATATGTTTAATAATTGCATTTGACAATCAGGCATTGATCCTTTTTCTGCAGATGAATAATATCTAAACTATACTTTGCATAATATCAAGTATGTTTGCATTTTTAATGAACAATTTTGATCTTTCAGGCTTCTTGCAAAGTAAAACATTCATTATTATCAATGATGATTGTGGCTGGTCATTTAAATGACCTGATAGTGCATCTGTTCTGTGTTTCTGGATGAACTGATACTTCTTGGGGAACAAACCAACCTCTACCTAAACAAAAACTGTTCACATAAATGTTGGCAAACAGTGAGTACAACAGGACATGAATTCTCTTGAACCAAGCAACAATTCTGACAAATGTTCGGAAACGTTGTTTGGGCAATATTCATCCAGCTCTGTTACACAGTATTTCTAGTGTAACAGAAAAGACTCATTAACATTTTCCTATGAGAAATCTGAGTTTGTAAGGATATTGTATTTTCATGGCATTATCACAAATTGAATCCCTTTATCCAAACCAAATTAAACATTTGTTTCCTGAAGTACAATACTGGAATGAAAGAACAAGTCAAATGACTTAATCAATAACTTTTTAATTTTAGGACTTGTCAGCTTTCCCTTTCTGCTTCAGATTTTTCCCTTCTAGCATCAATGATGACAGATTGAAGGGATATGTAAATGGGTGAAATGCCTCAAATTTACAATCCAGTTGGAAAATATAATTTCATTTGGGAAATCTTACCCCTGCAGAAAAATGTAAAAAAGTTCCAAGGTATAATTGCAACAGGTGAAACAGTCTTCTGGCCTAATAGCACTGTCAAGGATGTACTTGCACTGGCATTTTGTATATACTGGCACAGAAATCATCACTGGGGAAAGGAGGAGAGAGCTGATGCCACAATACCAGCAAGGCCTACCAGTTCCAACCCCCACCCCAAATTCCTTCCACAAGCCATGAATGGCTGTGACTGGGGTTTTAAGGAAAAGCATTGACTATTCATAATGACAGCCACTGCCTTTAGGCAGCACTAATAGGATTCTTCCTCTGCTCCCATAAAGAGTAATACCATTTGGCGGGCACTAACAAGGAGCTGCAACATTTTCTAGTACTGTGGCTAATTTTGGAAAGGTCATCCCTGTCTGTGACCTCGCGTTGACACACAGGTTATACTGAGGTGGCAGGCATAGCTTTTTACACATGTTGCTATTAGTAATGTGCACTTTTATTCTGGGGTGAGGTTGCAGTACAAGAGAGAACCTGAGCATGTGCTTACCTGAGCTGGATCATGGGTGTCCAGACAACACAGTAAATTTGTCTGAGGTTTTGATTGGTGTAAGTCAAATAACTAGCAAGCGCATAAATGAAGAGACTCTATATAATTACAGAAAAATAGCATGGTTGTTTCTAACATTGAAATGACAGATGATCTGTAGGAAACATTCTTGGAAACTGAGCGCTAAAAATAACAGTGCAATGCTGTGCAATAAGAAGAAAATAGTTACTCTTCCTTAATCAGATAAAAGCAACATTCCTACCCAAGGGAGGTAGGACTGGAATCAGATCTCCCCCCTCTTGTGTGGTTTCCTGACAGATGATCAGTTCATTTTTAACTCTTCAGGAGTGCAGTCAGGTTATGGTACCTTAACATCTTGTCTTCTGTTTATTTCTTTCACCATGCTTTCCATACTCCCACTGTGCTGTGTCTCATCTGCCCTCACCATACTGCCTCCTCATTTAATCACGCATCAGAAGTCTCCTTCTACCCTCCCATCTCACTACACTGAGTCTAATTTTCTCATTCACAGAGGAGGCTGTCCTCTCCTCCCTGCTTTAATTATGACTCTGCATTAAAAATAAAAATAATAAAAGCTCATTTTTCTGAGACATGAGTTATTGATGCTCTGGCCCTGGAGAAATATACACACATTTATTTGAAGTCATTTAAAATATTTTGTTTCTACCAAAAATATGTATTTAAGTAAATGAGAGCTGGGAATGTACCTTCTTTTTTTGGCTGGCTGGCCCCCTTGGAGCTTTGCCTTGGGTGTGTAACTGAGAGACGGCCACTCATGCATGAAGAATAGAGGCTTAATTAATTGGATTGGAATTGTAAAATGGTGTAGTTGATGTGGGTAAGGCACATTCCACACTTTTCCCCCATAAAGAGTGTGACATTTTTGTGGAAGTGTTGAAGAGTGGGTCCAGGAGCCATCAGATGGATGAGACTTCATTAAATAGTTACAGCAGGGAACCCCTAGTCCTGTATCTCACACAGATTTTTCCCCATGCATTCATTTAATTAACTCTCAATCTGTATCTATGGTTCCAGAACAATTCTATTTAATTTTTATGTTGCATGTTATATGTAATTTATAGTACATAATAAATAGTTTGTGAGAAGTGGAGCCATGAATGGTTTGAAACAGGTTTTCCGTGTCCAAATGAAGCTGCCACAGAAATAATTTTTCATTTCTGCCAAACTTAAGGTTCCCTTTTTCTCTTTTCAGCCTTGAAAAATGTTGTTAAAAAATCCCAAATTATCCAGGAAAGTTTATCAGGTTTCAATAAAATAGTGACTTCATTGTTAGCAACTGCTTATTTCAACCTTTTCATGAAATGGCTCCTTTTTACATTATAAGCATTACATACAAAATAAAAATATATGGCTTCAAGATTCTGTTTAATGATATATATTATAAAAATAAATTAAAAGGCGTTTTGGGCCGTCTCTCATTTCCTCATAAAGTGCACTTTGCCTCTTTTTAAAATATACTGGTGCTGTGGTGGGGAAAGTCTCAGAAATGCTTCTTGCACTCTGCTACATTTTAGTATGGGAAGGAATAGGTTCTTACAGGTAACTATCTATTAGTAACAAGAAATCACATTGCTTTGTGGTCAGCAAGTATCTTAGAAAGCAATGGTATATTATTTTTCTTAAAAAAAATGTGTCCTCTAAGCTCACTGATACACTTTCTTTTGGGTTCCAAGACCCATACCTTTTAAAGTTTCCTGAAGCACCCTATCATATGTGGCAGCCCTTAAGTTTGTTCCGTCTTGCAGCGTTTTAAGACTGGAATACATGTTGTTGCTCCTGGAGTGTGAGATCCACAGTCAGAGTTTTTTAATGACCTTTCATTCCAGATCAAAGTGCAAACAGCATGTTTATTGCACTTATCTCCTTATGGACAGTGACCCTGGCAATATTCTCTTTTTTACCTGTCATCAAAGATACTTCAGTGTGGAGAACTTTAGTATTGATATCCTTTTTCTTTGAAGCTACTGAGCTTTACGAAGCTGTT
The DNA here is from genome assembly GCF_023634155.1 of Falco peregrinus. Taxonomy (NCBI): domain Eukaryota; kingdom Metazoa; phylum Chordata; class Aves; order Falconiformes; family Falconidae; genus Falco; species Falco peregrinus. The sequence continues at coordinate 18,234,684 of NC_073730.1, read as the reverse complement.
CCTCATGTTCAGAACAGCCTGAATTAGAAAAGAAAAGGACATATGATAAGCCATAACCACAGAGGAACTTTTGGTAGCACCCATCAAGGTCTCCTTCATCTTCTCAGTCAGTGACAAAGTTTATACACCAGTGGAACCAGAATTCCGTCATTCCTTACGAAGGTGAGGGTCAGGTTTTTATTCCTGTGTCACATTTATAGATGTCATATTAGTTACTCAAACACTCTGATGTGAATGCTTGAGTACTCCCTGAAGCTAACTATAGTTAGCTGTTTTGGAGCATGGAATAGCTAGCAACTAGAAATGCTAAATAAAGTTGTAATAATTATGATATGCAGTGACACTTACGGTCTGAAATAAATAAATGTTTGAACTAAGTAAAAAAGTAATAAAGCAATTTCCCCTTTCTCCCAGTTATTTGGGACCAATTATTTTATCACCATTCTGTAAGGTTCTGAAGGCCCAAAAGTCGCATGTGCTGAGCAACTTTGAAAATTTGGCTATTATTATAGCTAACCATCCCATGTATATATAGCCCCACCTTATATAAATTATGTAAACATCTTGGTTCTACAAGTTTCAGCTGGAAATCTGTAAGCTGTCTCATGAGACTTTCAGTTGCCTGTTGAGCTGGAAAAATACTGTGATGCCTAGGCTTTCTTGTGGTAGTCTGGCATTTCATATTCAGGTCTGGGCAAAACTGGGATGAGCACACATTTGCAAAAATGAGAAAAAAAGAATGAAAAAGAATTTCTCTGCAAATCTTATAAACATCAAGGAAATGTTCAGGTATGAGGCACTGCAAGCGGTTTGCTCTTTCATTATCTGCCAATCCTTACAGAGAAAACATCCAGAGTTTCCTTGCCTACTTCTTAGAGATACCTTGTACAAAAAAAGCTATCCTTACTGTATGGGTTCTATATATTCAGGAATAAGTTGAATTTAGTAAGTATGGCTACAATAATTAGTGCAGCCAATGGATCCTCAGTGATAGCAGTAGACAGTGTCTCATTCAATAGTAGCCTTAAATTAACAGTGTACTGCTTTCCAACAGAAGCGACAATGTGGAGAAAAATGTACAATTTATTCATTTTTATTCTAAAGCCATTTTAATTCTAAGTTTCATGGTTCCAAAAGTGGCCTACCTTCCTATGAATTGGAAACAGGCCCCTTTCTCATTTCTTTTAATAGATGAATGTCAGGGTAAGAAAAAGCAACCAAAGAAACAGTGTGTATAACAAATTAGAGTAAAAGGAGATTGATATACTTTCGAGATGGTGATATAGCAGTCCATGCTGAGTTTACAGTGCTTGTGGTTTATAGCATGTGCCATAATTACTTCAGCTTAGAGCTGAATTGACTTTGAAAATCCAGAAACAGTTACTGAGGCTATAAAAAGTGAGACTTTGATTTTAGTGAATTTGTTCCAAGAGGGAAAAGTTAAATTTAAAAATGAAATTTCAACTTGCATGCTGTTTTCTGAGGCAGGTCCAGGAAAAATGTCTCTTTGGTTCAGCCACCTATTTTGCTGCCTTACTAGGACTGATGTCAAAATCTTAGACCAGAAACCACGTTACACAGAAAAGACAGACATGAGCAGCTCCCATAGAAAAATGAGAAGGCATTTTCTGCTGAAAAAGATTATTTAGACAATTAGTAGTTGAGTTACTCAGTCTTTATATTAGGATGGTGTTCTAAGACAAAGGAGTCTACTAAGCTCACTTGAAGTATAGAGTCTATTATGGCAGCCACACAGAAATGATGGGTCAATCTTCAGTCAAAGGAATGTTGGGAAAAGGGGAAGCAGGTACCCAATCGTTTCCAAACTCAACCATTTTCAATCAGAAAAAAAAAAAAAAAAGCAAAATAAAACAAACAGTAGAATCACAAGAGTCCTCAAACAAGTTTTATTCTAGAGCGAGATGACACCATTTTGAAACTAGGATAGCAAAAAATGGCCATCTCCTGCCTTGGTTTCCCTAACAAACCACACAGTAGCTATTTGCACATCAGAGTAGTATAGCTCAGTTCCTACCATTATATATACCTTTCCCAGCAAGTCTTCAGTCACAGACACAAAAAACAGCCATCCAGAAAACTGGTGAGCTCTGATTGCTACCAGCCCATTGAGAAGTAATTTAGAGCAAGCACATTTACTACTAAAGGTGAGGTTCCTGAGATACACAGTACCACAAGAAAGGTACATGAACTCTCTAGTTTAAATACAACAGCATTACCCTACAATATTCAGGTGGCAAATGGAAAACACTCTCTTGCTCTTGGTCTCCTGCTGCCTTTCTCTCCACTCCTAGAGTTCATAACCAAGCAGGACATTTTTTATTTCTGCCATTGGAAAGTGATCCATATTTTTTCATGAGGAAAAAAAAAAAATGTTCACGAGTCTTTGATAGACTGGTCACACCAAGCGTTAGCAGTGCACAAGAAGACCAAGCTATCCAGCACAACATGTATCGCTAATCAATGTCATCCTTTCTCAGGTCTAGAGTCTCTCCGTTCAGGACTACACTCCCTCATCCCAATTCTCTTGCTCGGCTTTAGTTTGAGCAATGCTCCCTATACAGCATTTCAGCTTTATGTGATCTCTTGAAACATATGCATCTCTTGCCTCCTTGGAAGAGCTGCCCAACTCATTCACTACCTACTCCTTGTTCTTTTCCTTCAAGGTCCTCAATTTAACAAGATGAGTGGCAAATATCTCTACTTGGCATTTTTTACAGTAAGAGTAATACTGACCTAGCTCAGTTTCCCTCAGAAGCATTAAAGGCTTGCTAGAGTCCCATTACAGGCCCTTATGAAAGCTGAGTAAAAATATGTGGGACCTGCACTTGTGAATAAACCCTAATTCATAAATCTGCAATGCAGCTGATCAATTACACATTTCACTCACTGAATAACTTCTAACAATGTAAATGTTAACAACGTTAAAATTATTTTTTAAACACTCAACTTTGTTCAGTAATACTGCTTTCCTTTACCTGTTAAGGGCTACATATCCAATAAGGAACTACATCTTTCACCCTCAAAGCCTGTCATATGAATAATGGGATCACAGCACTGGAAAGAATATGCATAAAATTTAAAACCAAAAATAATTTTTCTATAAAGTAACATTTTTAGCTTGCACAAAGTTCTATACTTTATTAATCTACTTGTATCTGTATATTCTAACAAAAAGGCTTTCCTAGTACAATGCATGCAGATTTGTGGAAATTCAGATTTATTTACAAGAAATCAGAAATACATTATTCTTACTAACTTAAACTGAAAGAAAGCCTTCATTTAAGTGACTTAATCATACCCAGAAAGCATGTAATAAAATAATGACCTCTATTACAGATCATAAATAGCAATCAAATCTCTACAAAATAATGATCAAACCAGATAATATGTCTGATTACATTCAAAATCCTGTGCTTCTACTGTGTTTTATTTCTAGAGTGTGAAATAGAAATTGACTTATGAGAAGATGCTGGGCCAACAACTGAGGGGAGTCTAAATAAAATGAAGAATACCAACTAAGCCTGGAGGAAGTCTAAATTGGGGTAGCTTACCCCTTCTTCCAGACCCCTCACTGTGCATATCATACCGATGTAGACCTTCTTGAGACTCACTTAGACATACGCACTGAGACTTAGTTACTTACTTAAGCAAACTACTCAGTAACGTGTAACTTCCATATTGCCTCTGAATATGATGCACAGATTTGAAGTCCAAATTAGTATAGCTCATATTCCAAGAGGTCAGAAGAGAGAAGTAAATAAAGAAAAGCAACTACATGGAAAGAGAAAAAAACTGTAAGCTAAAAAAAAAAAAAAAAAGCCACCTCTCCAGTCATCTTTTTATGGTTTGCCAGCATGTGAGGGTACATCAGTGTAGCAAATGGTACAAGCAGGCCTACAGAGCTTAACAGATTACAATGTTTCAAAAGCTGGTTCCTACAGGGCCTCATAACCCAGTGCCTCCCAGAGCTTTGGGATGTACTAACAACTACCTTCGACCTGCAATCACATATCTGACAAATCCGCATGTTGGGATCTTTTTTTAGTTATGGTTTTGTTCCTCCTGCTTTTCTTTCTGACAGAAGCATGAAATATTGACATGCTAACTAACTTCTCTCAGTCTTCCATAAAAGAAACACGAGACTAATTCCTCCAGATTTTCGCAATTTCCAATTAACAACTGTGATTTCATAATTTATATGTCAGAGTCTTTAAATATTCAGGGCAACACTTCCTATCCCAACTGCAAGAATCACATCTCCCCCAAAATACTAAATTCTAGATACTAAAGATAAAGGGCACATCCATATGACAGGATGGAGAGAAATGTGCTCTTTGTGCTCGAAACTGGCTGACACAAGCTAGCTCTGGGGCAGAAGATGTAATTTAAAACTACAATAGCCTCTATTTAAGCATTGTCTTAGGATACATGAAGACTCATATTTCCAACCAGGATTCTCAATAAGATCCAAACACCAGACACTTGCAATTAGTATAGGAAGTAATTTGTCCCTTTTTTTTTCATTGAGGACAACTAATAGAGCCCTATCCAGATTCTCTTCCAACTCTCCCTCAGGAGGTACTGAGTATTACCTTGTAGCAAAATCCCCCTCATCTTCACTGTAACTACCATGCCACAAGTTATGCTGAAAGGGATGAAACTCCCTTTTTCACCTTGTGCTGGAATCCCTTCTGATGGAATCCACTCTGCAAACTTGATCAGCAAGAGAAGGAACAAAGCAAGCATGCCTACAGCTTAGCTGTCAGAGCTCTCACCTGTGAGAGAGGAAACTTGATTTTCAGTGCCTCTGCACAAGCTTAATAGGAGCAGAGACTGAATACACACTTCTGAGAGATATACTTCTATGCACAGAATTTGAGAGACTTGCAATACCACCCTAAAATACTGTGTCTAAGATTCACAACTGGAATACTCACCCACTGACAGTATTATCAATGGCTTTTCCAAACTTTCCATTTCTCTGTCCCCATTCAGTATAAAAAAGCCTGAGCTTGTTTGTTCAGTAGCTGTACAGACCCTACAGCAATAACAACCATAAACGTATCTTAGATATTGCACTTGTGATTCATGATGATGTGAACAGGTTGCACTGAATTCCTAACCTGTTAGAGGAAAATTAAAAGCTTCTCATTTTGCTAACAAAATGTTGTGTTTGCCTATTAGCTCCACCTCAGCACAGTCTCAAATAGCCTGAAACCATTCAAATAGCCCACAACAAGCCTGAATATCTGTTTTGATCTCTACATTTGAAAACTAGAAATCTAACTGAAAGTCAAGTGCTGATTAATAGTGGCATCAAAGTCAAGGCTTCAAGAATATGCTTCATTAGTAGAACAAGGTTTGTGTGGGCTATATACCCAATTCAAATCCATTGCCTGTAATACATAAAGCTACAGAAATGACTCAGGTTTGCAGGTTACAAAGAGCCAAGGCAGCATGTACACAGAGGTGGAACAGGTAAGAACAGAAGGCAGAGGCAGCACAGAAAACCACCACAGGCTACATAAATAGAAGAAACTTTAAGAACATACTGACAGCATTGTTGGAAATGAAATAGGAGAAAATTTCCTTTATATATATATCAAAGAAAACTGCTCCATCACCAATCCACTATCTAGACAGAGGAGAATAAAACCTGATGAGACTCAAAGTTAGAGAGGAAGATGGTACAGCACCTTTTCTACCCACTTACCACCAGCTTAAACAGCCTCTTACTTGCTGGAGATACGTATATACATCATATATCACAGGACATTTTAGAAATAACCAAGGAAGTCCTTTATCACTCCATGTACAGACCAAAGTAGTTCAAATTCAACACAGCCTTCCCCGTAGGACCCTGGCCTACCACACAGGGGTCAGTACCTGCCCATGTGGAGGCTCTGGAGATCGTCCCTGAGTGCAGGTTTTGTTGCCTTTTGCTTCTGCCTGAGGCAGTGGCTCCTGTTACACTTAGTCAGAAAGCAATCTGATGTCCATAAAAGTGGGCACGGTAGTAGTCCTCAAAGTAAAAATGGTGCTGTGACATGGTATCACTCCACTGTGAACACTGTGGGCACATTCACATCAGCAAGTGACTATGCTATTGCCTGAACCTTAAACACAGCCTCTTTCCAATTAAAATGTCAGACAACATGCTAAGAGTGAACTTTATACTGGCTTTTGGGGAAGGCTCAAAATACATAAGGAGGTCTGCAGTATCATAATACTGTTTTGGGAAGGTGTTATTAGGGCCTAGAAAGGGCTGTGGGCAATGTCAGGTTGTGTAGTAGACACAGTGAATCCACAGAAATTCAGGGAATCAGTTGCTGGTGGGGAGAGCTGCAGTAAGCTAATTCTCTGAAAAGAGCTTACGGACAAGTACGAGGGAACTATAATTGCACATTGCTCCTATCCAATACAGCATTTTAGCACTACGGTTCCAATGGTAAATGTTAATTGAGAGCTATTTAATAATTGAATAAATACTAAGCATATAATTTAATAGTGTACTTTGTTTACAAATATCTGTACACAATATGCTCTTTTAATACCACAAAGAGCATCCGTTTCCTTGTCAATGCTGCTCTTTAGGAGAAAAATCAGTGCAGCAGCTGTGCAGTACTGTAGTATCTGCTACAAAGTAGTTGCAGCCTTATGAACTCACCCTGAAACATACTACTATACATATTGATTCTGAGTATAAATATTGTCACATAGCATAATTTTATCAATTTCATTTTTAAAACTCTGTCAAAATAAATTTGGCAATTTAAGTTTTTAAAAAATTGAGCAAGATGTCTTATTATCCACATTTGGGTTTATCTAAAAAAAAAATCAGATTCCTCACATTCTACAGTAGCTGTTCCTGTATTAGACTGCCGGTACCTCAAGGCAGAGATTGCCTTAAGTTACACACACGCAACACAATATACACACGTATCCCTCTCAGAATATTCATAATAAAATAATAGTAGAAACAGAAAAACTTAACAGGAGCTCAGCAAAGAAGTCTAGAAGGAGAAAAAAGGCAGATTAATCAGATGTGAAACACACAGAGTTCTTTATGACTCAAGAGCTGGCCTCAAAGTTGAGCTAAATTTTCTTCCAACCCTATAAGATGTGGCGTTGTAGGGCATTATCCTTCCCTCTGTGAACAAGATACTAATATTAGGTATTACCGCAAAGATCCTGCAGAAATGGCTCACACTCCTGAATGTTTTTTTCAAATACCCTTTCACAGATGGAGTGGATCTGGTTTTCCTCATGCTTTGAGGCATGGGAAAGCATGGGGCATGCTTATCCTCAGAGACTTGGCCCTATCCCCAGCTATGCAGAGTTAACATGATGATCTCTGTACAGCTAAGAGGGTGAAAGGCTTCTCTCAGCTTTCTCTCTAGCCCCCACGAGTCAACATAGTAAACCGAGGATACCTTCTGAGATGGCTTTTATGTGCTGCATAGAAACTGGGCAATTAGGGAATTTGTCAGTAAGAGCATACACAAGAGACCACAGACACGTTGGTGAAATGAAATGCTTGATAACCTCTTAGAAACATACTTGAGGAAAGGCCTGCAACTGGGGCAGTTATGAAAAGCTACCACTGGGTGTCAGATTATAATACAGAAGGGCTAATGATAAATGGCCAGACCGAAAAAATGCTGATAGAACTTCTGTATCTGCAAGTCTCTACCTAGGCAGTAGAGGGCTGCAAAATTTCTCCAGCACAGGGAAGGTTAAATGTAAGGGAGGCAGGACTGAGCCCATGCATGACTGTGTGGAGAGGCTAGGCTCAGCTCAGGCTAGAAAATAGCCCGTTTCTGATCAAGGAGGACAGCATTAGTCAAGGTAGGCAGATATATGGGAGCAATTTGCTACCAAATGAGTTATGTGGACAGACATCGAGTGAGTGACTGAACTGTGGCTGCTTGCAGGGAAGGTTTAGCTTGTCCACACGCCCCTTGCACTGGCCAAATAAGGGGCAGCGGGGAAATAGAACCAGCTTCACACCTGGGCTGATTCTTCCTTTGGGCCTCAGGTAGGTTTAGGTCTTGTTTGTGATTGAGAATAAGATTGCTACCACACGTTTCTGGTTCCCTGTTTTGTACCACACCCCCTCTTTACTGTGCTTGGCAGCAGCCCTGCTTCCTTTGCTGCCTTCTTGATGAGGTCTCTTGGCTTTCACAGCTGCTGGAAACATCAAACCTAGACTCAAAGTACAGTGTGAGAGTCACTACTTTTTGCCATTTTCCTTTCAGGGAAGACAATATAGGAGACATCAAGGCTCTCCAGCCAATTCTCCCTCCCCGGAGTCACTCCAGAGCAGCTCTAGGCTGCTTGGGACAGCCTCATTTCATATCTACCGTACTCATGAGCTTTAGTGCCAGCTGCAGCAGTAATTAGCCCCTCCCTTACATACTTCACCATTTGCTGTCTCTGGGATCTACATTTGTCATTTACCTGTCTCTGTGAGTGACTGATCTTCCTGTGTTACACATGGAGGGACAATGATAGCGCTTGCTCTAAAGCTGTAGCACAGACCTTGCTCCATCAAATGCCTGGGTACTGATATACTACAGCACTCATGGCAATCCTTGGCTGGCAGTGGGGTCAATCACCATAAATATTCAGCAGAGAGATGCTTGGAGAATAGTGATACTGAAATATCTAAGGGTGATAGCTCTAGAGAAATAAATTGCCCCCCAAAGCTTGTGTGATTTCCTGCCTCATGCACTGAAGCATCAAGACACAGCACAGCCTTATTAATAGCTTATTGTGAGGGACATTTGGGGCTTTGGGGTTTATTTTGCTAGAGACACCAAGTGTCTTGAGAGAGATAATACACTTTACCAGGCCGTATGATAAAGCTGGAAAAAGCAGCTACCTTTTCCAGAACACGGGACCTGCATGAGGTCATTTAATGTTTTGATCCTTTGAACATCATCACTCTTGGCTCAGTTTGGGCACTGCATCTTTCCAAAGGCACTAATTGATTTGGCTCTGCACAAGATGAATAAGAATATGACAACTACAAATGTATTCTTGACTAGAATGCTGAGGAATGAGTAATATACCTCTTTTTCACTAATTTCAGTAATAGGTTCTAATTAAATATGGCAAAGAAAAGGTAGGTAGGTTGCCTTATCCAGAAACAAGTAGATCATCCAAGCAACAAATTTGTGGTACAGTAGTTTGGCATTTACCTCTAGCCTAGAAATTTGTACCGATTATCTTACCATTAGCGGAACATGGTACATCACAGATTGCATACTTCAGACATATAATTTCAAGGGCAGGAAAGGCATATCAAAAACATCATTTTCTAACTCTGTAGATGAGGGTTTGTTTACACAATCTTATACCATTTCAGATGAATGGAGGCAAGATCAGTAGAAAAAATTAGCTTTCCTATAGATAATGTGAGCCTCGGCAGGCCTATTTCTTAAGGCTTATATTAATGTCAATACAAGTTTCAAGGGATTACCCATAGGATACACTTGAAAATAAGATGTCACATTTCAATGAATTTAACCCAAGGCATAAATTTTTAAGTGCACACTGTAAATATTAAATAAATTTGTCTACTCCCTTGTAGCTGCTGCTTATTGTTTGAGAAATATTTCAACTTAAAAACTAAAAACTGTGAAAATTTTGGCATGTGCCAAAAGAATTTTAGAATTTTGACATAAACTGTGATCTAATTAAACAATAAGACCTGACAAAACAGTCACCACTGTCTGATAATGACCTCCCGGGGCAGTTAAACATACCAAAGCAAAGCAGAACAGACTGAGAAGGTCAGCAGCGGCACTAAGAAACCTTTTACAAGAGGTCTAATCATTCTTATAGCTCTCCATTTCTTTGGTTTATTTTTCTGCTATTTAAAAATGAAACACACACATAGAAATATAGAAAAGATATTGTTCTAAACTATTTGCAAGCACAAACACTCCAAAATATAACTATGTGGTCTGATAAATAGTCCCAGTCTGGCTGGCACATTATTTTGCAAATTTCAGCAAAACATAATTATTGTTCTCATCTAGGATAATGAGTATCAACATACTGGGGCTAAAAAGAACGTGATGGAGGCAGACTGTACAAGGTACTTATACTACTGCTAGCATACGTATCCCTCTAAAATGGAGACCAGAATAGATACAGCTCTGCATCCCCTGTCAGATAAAGCAAAAGGTTCGAGTTCACAGTGAGGATAGAGGCTGTTTATATGTGTTGCCCTGAGCTGGGCTATTCACATGCAATGTAGGATTTTCAGGCAACTTACTAATACACAGTTGAGAGTACCTAATTTTAGTGAGTTAAGCTGTACTCATATAATAACTTGAAATGATGGATAGATTCACAGGTTAGTTCAAGGTTCTTAAGCACTATAGCTAAGTTTATGCTGCAAAACATACTTCCATGGGCATCTTCCTTTTCATCCACGACAAAACAGAGCAGTTTTTAAGGTACAAAATTGATCTGGGGTGATGTTTTTATTACTTCCTTTTTTATAATGCAGTTAAGTAACTGGAAACATGGCACAGGCATCTCCTCATGGCGCTGGCAGAAATACAGCATCTCTCTTTACCCACCAGCAGTAGGGACCATTCCTTTGTTATCTGCTGGTTCTTTGAAGGACCACCGGTTGAGAAAAAGTGCTACATACAACATACTTAAAGGAATCTCAACAAATTACTCTGTAAATTTGATTTCTGAAGTCAATTAAAAATTTACACATAACACCAAAAATGTAATTCCCTGCAGAAAGATAGGGACCATATCTCGGTATAAAGTCTCTTCCTAATTTGGAGAAAAAGCCCACATAAATACGTGTTCGTGCATACACTGAAACTGCATGTAACCTGCTGCTCTCTAACATCCCAGCAGCATGGCAATTATTATAGTAATCTTATTACATTTACTCCCTCTAAGGATAGGTTTTTGTGAGTTCCAGAAAATTAATCCCAATATGCTAATTTTTTTGCTAATTAAGAATATCAGAGTACATGATATGCAAAAAATGATCCTATTTGCTTCTGTATATGCAAAAAGGATTCGTCCACCCTCCCTGTCCTCTAAAACATTTTGATTTGGGTTTTTTTTTCAGTTTTAAAGCAGTTAATGCTATCCTTACCTGCCGACTTCCATTGGGGTTTCTGCATGGTTTACTCTAACTACTCTTGCTGCTGGACCTCTCACGCTATGAGCTACTTCAAAGGAGAGGACTAGAAAAGGGACGACTTTTCTAAAAAGCACAATATCAAGGACAAAAGATAGCGTTTTGTTCTCATGATATGACAGACAAATCATAGAGAAAATCTATTATAATTACTGATGGTATAAATTTTAATATAAAACACCAGCAGAGGTGCATTTTTTTTCCTGGAGTGGCTTTGAAATTGTACAGTCTCTGTTTCGTCCAAATTCATTGCTAAGCCTCTAGTTGAAAAGTTTGCCAATGAACAGAATCAAAGTAATCAGATTTTGACATTACAAGAACTAGTAAAATCTTGGTTCACAGCTATGATTTCCTAACTAAGCATCAGTACCTATAAATGAATATCACTTCCCGTCTCAAGGTTCCCCTGTGTTTTAAGTACAGGGCCCGTTTATCCATCAGCATTGACCAGATACTGTTGGATTACGATCTGCTTTTTGGAAGCAACATAAAACAGGGCCACTTTTTAAAGGTTTAATGTAGCATGTAGTTTATTATAATTTTTCTGGTCAAAGGATTTTTTCCATAAATATTCCAATATATCCAAATCAAAACATAGATTTGGTTCCTAAAGCAAACTTTTTTTCCTGGTCAACAACTGGTGCTTTATTTTTAATCCTAACAAATATATGCGTTGAAGTAATATGATGATATTTTGATTAGAAGCAGTAGACTGGCAGTCAGTCACTCACTCAGTGGTACTCATCAGAGGGAACAAATTCAACTTTAAGCTAAAACTCCAGAACAAATTCAAACCGAAATTATGCCAGCTCCTACCAACCTATGTCAAAGCCCAGTGCCCTGCTCAGTGGTGGCAGGAGGGGAATGAAAGTACCACAGCTGCCCACAACATGTGCTAGAAAGCTAAGCAGTGAGTGGCCAGAGCAATAGAGGAATGCACTGATTCAGCAGCCGCTAACAGCAAGGCTCATATGAAATCCCAACCACAAATTAAATTAATCTCCTTCCATCATCAGAAAACACCAAAGGAAGGCAGAGTGCAACGAGCCATGCTGAAACAAGAAAGTGTTATTTATATCTTCCAGACCCAGCACTGGTGAATTTGGCCCTTCATCTATAAATTACCCATTTATGCCTTTAATAAGTATTTCAGGGCCAATGATTTGTAAGACAAAAAGAGGGTTGAGACTCATGCAATAGCTCAGTGCAGTTATGTGTTAACCAATAGGTTCAGCCTTTGCCCTAAATTTTCTGGGCCAAATTATAGCATTAATCAGAACATAGTTAATCGAGTTGCAGGGTTATATTTGAAGGCAGAAGTTAGGTCTCTCTTTTGTGGGTTTCAGTAACTCCAATAGCACAATATGTTCCCAAGCAGTATTTCCATGCATTTGTCAAGATTTGTGGGCTTCTGGAAAGAACATATGTTTGGGGCCATTTTGTAGTTTATTATATCCCAGCATCTGAGGTGTTAACTTGTTTCATTGTTGGTCTGAGTGGAATTCTGGCAAACAATGGTATTTTAAAATGATCAAATAAAAATAATAAAAAGCTTTCTTCCATTGTAAACCATTCTTAAGCATTTTTTTCTGGCATTTTGTAAATGTAAAAATAACTGGATTAAAAAAAAAGCAATAGTTTATAATTATATGGGTAAATTAATCTTAAAGAGTAGGTTCTTTTCCAAGTTACAACACCTAGAATACATGGACCTATAATAAAACTAATGACAAATGTTAACCACAGAGGTGTCAGCAGGCACCACTGTAATTATTACTGTGATCTGCTTATTGACAGCTGTAACAAATTCCAGAAGACAGAAGCAGGAATCTTAAGGGTAGCAACTGCACCACATTTAAGTACTATTAGATACTAACTAGTAAGAACTGTCAGGCTGGTCTTACTTCAAAACATAAGGAAAATATCCCCAAAAGGAAGACTTTATTTTAGCCCATCCTTTTTTTTCTTGAAAGAGCTTAACAGGCTGCAAATATTCTTTGAGTAGCAGTCATTAGGGTGATGTAAAGGGCTGCAGCCTGCTCTTCAGTAGCTTTTCAGAGAGAACCAGACTACAAACAAGTTACCACAGGGTAACGCAGGGTGTGAACTTACAGTGCATCAGCCGCTCTCTGGTAATTGCCTGTGTGCACACTTTTATCCTGTGGTTATTTCAAGGTTGTTTATCTTTCTTTCATACAGAAGTAAGCTGCCTTGAATTATCTGATTAGCTGAGGAGACAGAGGGTGCAGATGGGCTGATCCTCGGAAGCAGCTGATGTGCTGTGGGTCCACACTCTCCCTTTACCCCACAGTAACGGGCTCCAAGATCTTCCAGCTCCAGTGACCTAACTACAGCTGTGTGGAGTGACTCGAGATTTACATCACTGCAGCTGTGAGCAAACCTGAGCTGTTACTCTTCATCACGTAGGGCCATACTGTATCATCAATTTTTAAGTCTAAGTCCCAACTGGAATCAGTTAAGAGATCGGCCTGAAAATCAATGACACAATATGGCCCAGAGATAGCAGCAATCCTTCCTGTAGATCTCACATCTTTGCTTTTAAATCTCCCCTCTTGGACAGACCTGGCTTGTTTTGTTCTGCTCCTACTATATCTGAGTAAAAATCTGAGATGGGCCCAGAGTAAAACATGGTGCCCGAACTCCAGTCACCTGGACACATCTGAAACGTAAAATCAGGCCCTGACTCTAATTTTGCACATGGGCCTAACGTCACATAGATGCCCTGACCCTACACTTGCCAGTCCTCCCGAGAGCTTCTCTACTCATGACGGCAAAGAGCAATGGAAGTAATTTTCAAGAGATTTTCACTACTTTGCAAGATCAAGCACTTATCACTATGGGATAAGACATTATGATACCTCTTACAATGGGAAGTCTCACTCTGACCTTCTACCTTCAGTCCTCACAAAGCTCTGGAGAAGCCAAAGAACCTCTCTGGTTGGGACTTTCACTTTGGTTTCACACCCGAGTGCCAAGGGTTCAGCTCTGCACCTGTCTCTGTAGCTGCCTCATCAATAGCAGTTTCTGTGAGTGTATTTTGCCAAATGAAAGACACAGAGTTATCTTCCAGCGGTGCAAAGGGTTTATGGGTTCTTCCTGTTGAGCTCCCTGCGCTCACACGCTGCTGCCCAGAGCAGCTGGTACGCGGATGTCTCACTGGAACAGGATCAAGCTGGTGATGGGTGGCAGCTCACAAATGCAATGAAAAGTACCAGGGCAATACAGCTTTCTTAAACCAAGTGCATTTGGCTAGTTTTTAAAATGGTGATACCTTTTGAAGACAAAAATGCCACTGTCAAGGCCGGCTATAACTTCTGTGAGGTGAATAAGATTAAAAATATTTTTGGCATTCCTGACATCGGGACCCCACCCCCCTAAGCATACCACAGCAACTCCACCTGCAGGGACACGAGGCAAACTGTGTGTGTTTGTGCGTGTAGTTGTACACATGCCTGTGTGTGGTTCCTCAGCCAAAGCAGTTTTGGAATCCCATGGCTAAATTCTGTACTCATTTACACCCCCTTCTAATCCCAACAAAATTAATGGGATAGCAAGCATGTGGGGCAGCACAGTGCCGGCCTCTAGGCTGTGTGATTCCATTCAATAAACACACTGAGGCACTTGTGCTGAGTGAATGCTTTTACCTTCTCTCCCTTAAACCTGATATTTTAGATATTAAGAGAAAATAATTACATCCTCCTCCTGGGAGGTTTATTTCAAATCCTTGCTAGGGCCCCACTGTGGCCAGTGCTTACAATTTTCAAAACTGATTTTAGGCAGTATAAATAGTCTGAAGCCACACATGACATTTCCTCACCCTAACAATGACACACTATTGCAGAAATGTTTCCGAATGCTACATGTGGTTTTGGGTTTTGGCATTGCTTATTTGTTAACTCTTTTGTCTTATGCCAGCAAGTGGTACCTCTACCATGTGAACAAACATATTACTGTTAACAATTAGAAGAGGGACTCAGATTAATATCTTTGCATATAGGGTCACACTTAAAAGTTACTGTGCTCCTATAACTTAACAACTACTTGTCAGCTGAACAATAGAAACAGATCACGCGTGTGCCTTCAGCCAGTCCTAAAGGTAGACTAAAATACATCAGCTTAAATCATCTGGTATTACCTGCTCCTCTCAAGCTGCACATGCAAACACTCTCCACTGAGAAGCAAATCAAATTTATTTACCCCCTATTTCATATAAACACTGTTCTTTGCAATTCTTTGTTCAGGTGAGGGAAGAACATGTTAATTCTTAAGTTTACTTAACAATTTCTATTTCTGACTTTGTTTCTGGACAGCTAATCTGGGGGGAAAAAAAAAGAAAAAACAACCTGTCTCTCATGAAATAGGCTTTGAGTACTAAAGCTTATGTTAATTTAAAAATACAAATCAATGTAAGTCTTTATTTCTAGGTTGGCACTCTAAGCCCATAAATACAGGGTAAAAGGCATATATATGAAGAAAAACCTATTTAGTAACTTTAATGATTGAGGTATGTGGATCAAAGGTATTCAGCACGTTGTAACTTCTGGAGGTAAATGCTCCAAGTTACAATTTTTATGCTTGATATTTACACAGACCTTTTTCTGCTGCAAGCCACGAAGACTCTGTCCATACTTTCAGCTTTCACCTTTCTTCCTCTTTCTATATATGTATTTTTAAATCCAGGATGTTACGAGGTGACAAAATGCTTATGATGATTGATGTAAATATTTGAAATGTGAAAGCAAATAGCTACTATGCCAGCTAAGCACCATGACCACTAATAGTTTGCCTAAAATCAACTTCTGAAGATGAGAGGCACTGATGAAATAGTACAGAGTGTTTCATCATTCCATGGCATGAAGGCTAAGTCCAATAGAAATGTCTTAACTAACCTGGCAAAATCTGCAGGGCTCTGCGAGGAACTCTAACGTTAGCGGCCTTCTTACTTCCACCACATGCAGAACTGGCTCACTACTTCAATTAAAATGTAATCTTAAAGGAAAATCCCCAAAGGCCAATTTCAGTAGAAAAACAATTCCACAGATTTTTATTGGCTCTAGACATCGCCACCGATACTCCTAGCCGTGTCTTGATATGATTTTGGTCTGAAGAAGTCTGAATGCTTTAAATCCCTGAGCTTAAAACTCCTTCCTATGAGCTGAATTTAAAACACATTGGTGCGACTGTGCTATGCACACAAACACACAGCAGTGAAAACAGCAGCAACTGCCCTTTGCTAAAACATTTGTCTATTGATTTTGTTACAGTATTAGTTACAGCCATATCTTGAGTCTACGCTGTAAATCTGTTGCTGTTTAAATGTTTTAAATGATAGTATAAAACTCAGATCATACTGATGTTGCGGGTAAATGATGTTTTAGCTCAGTGAGTTGCTGGAACAACGCTTAGCCAACTCTGAATTACTGCACTTCCTAGAAATTTTGTACTGCTGGAATGTGAGCAGAGTTTCAGCCTCTGGTTTTCTAACATTACAATAGCTGCTTAGCAAGAGCTCCTTGCTTCCACAGTAAACCGTTTTGATGGGTATTTCAGTTTGTTTGCTATATTGCATTAACACTTGTGTGCGCATGCACACACCTGCACGCACCCATTTTGTTGTTTATTCGTAAAGCACAGCATGAGAATACGAGAATATTGTATCAAAAAGAATCCAGGTGACTGCAGCAGTAAAGCATTTAGCCTGGAAATCTTCCATCAAACCTCTTGAAGTGAAGTTGCTTTGTTTGTTATGCTGACCTACATGAGCCATTATTGCCATTTGGCTCTGAATTATTAACAATCAGTACAAAGATTTAGCACCCCTTCAACTCCAGTGTTGCCTATATCCTCCAAGATAAAAACAGTTTACCCTCTGTGCTAGTTAGAAAACATCTGTGAGCACCCCAGCACTCAGCTTCTAGTGATAACCTTGTTAGTGCCCCATATAACTGCATGTAACCACTCAGCATGACAACCTTTTGCATTTCTCTTTATGAATAATTTTGTTACACCACGTCCATTTTCATGTGCTCTTTATTACAGCACACGACTACATTTATTAGAGTTCCCATCAGAGTATTCTTGTTCTTGTTATCCTTAATGGTGCCATGTACTGCCCTCTCTGGACTGTAAGCTTGGCACTTTTCAAATCACATTCACTAGGGCTTTTTTCACTTTATTTTTTAAAATTCCTGCAAAGAATTTCACAGGTGGCAAAATACTTGAATAACTATTCAACACATATGTAAGAAGCAAGTTAAACACAAAAGGAAGAATTTCAGGGGAGAGTGGGATGAAAATGAAGTGAAAGGTGAATTCTCTGTTACTTCAATCTAACATTTTATGTGGGAATGCTGTGATTTTTCAACCAAAAATTTAATTTTCTCTTAAGTGAAAAATTTGAGAGAGCTCTTCAGAGAGCAAACCTGGGACCTATCCACACAAAAGTTTTGGCCCAGTTACTAATTTATTTACGCTATAAATTGGAAAACTGAGAAAAAGTTAGGAAAAAAGACTAGACTTACTGCTCCACTTTCACTAAGCTGACAGAAAGTAGCAATAACAGAATTTGAGGGGAAAAGTAATGCTACTTGTGGGTTTCATACCTTTAAATTTAGTTTCATTAGAAAATATCATGACCTTCAGGGCATGCTTTAAAGCCTAATGTTCACAGGCATTTAATAGAGATTTGTAGGTGGGAACCAGGATCCAAGCTCCTTCCTCTTTGCTAATAAAGATGATATACTTTGGGAAATTTGAGGTGTCAGGGGAAAAGGTTTTTGAGCAAACTGATAATTATAAAAACAATGAGTCATCAAGTACAGATGATGACATTACACCATGAGTTCAAAAGGTCTTAAGTACAAATTGGCTAGCCTGCTCGCAAAAGGCAAGCTCTTGAGAAAGGTACTGTTCCAAAGGAGTCGGGCCAAATCAATGTTGTCCCTTCAGTGTGTAAGTGACATCTCAGAAAGATCAAGTTATTAGAGTCTTTTATCATCCATCATATGTCTGACCATCTGAATTTGGTAAACTGATTCAAGTAACAGGAAACTACACTTCACAATCTTTGTGATTCATCACATCTGTATCCGTATCAGAGCAGATAAGAGAGCTGCTTGACACAACGTAACTCCAGTTAGAAAGGGCCTGTGACAAGCTTCTTCATGAGAAGCTGCTAAGGAACGCAAGTAGTTAGGAAGACATATACTGCTGGGGTAAAAATTTGTGTAGCAGGAAGTTGAGTATAGCATTCAGGTCAATTTTCTGTAGAGCAAAAGGCTAACTATTGAAGGCTTCACGTTCTGTACTACACCCCTCGTTATTTCATTGTCTATTAATGCTTTGGGAGGTCCAGGAGCAGTGAGATGGCAGCATCTATCTGCAGGGTACATAAGGGTATTTAGCTTTGGAGAAAGGAGGGCCATGATGATATACTGAGACATCACAAGCAGCTATGCAAATGGACAAGAAATTAATTGTTGACAATTGTGATGTAATGTACAGCAAAATAAAAATTATGCATCTTTTAAGTCAAGAGCAGGACCTAAAAAAACCAAGATATGCACTGTTCAACACTACAAACAAGTGTCAATAACACCAGCAAGTTTCATGACCCAAATGCAATGGCAGTCACAAAGCATTCTACAAAGCCCTCATTTTTACAAACAAGAAAGGGTTATAATGAATTTTGGCAAAATTAATTAATAAAATGCTTAAATAATTTCTTCTTTAGTAGAGCAAAATTCAGCTTTCCAGTTTAAACAAAGATTAAAGCTGGTCATCTATAAGGGGAAAAACTCGTCTACTGCTATCAGTAAAGGAAGGAAGAATTGGAAGAGTACTTCAAGCACATCACACTGACAATGGAAGATTATCTGTGGAACATTTACTGATCATTTGCACATGTCCTCGTTAAATAAGATGCTACAATGAAAATAAGATGCTACAATGAAAATCAGATGGCTCAGCTCCTACCTTAGTCTTTATTCAGACTGATGAAATTAACTTCTAAATGATTTTGCTGTGCACACTTCTGTAAGAGGGGCATAAGGACTCATATGTCTTAGAGTGGGAATGCTTACTGATTCACTGTGATATGTTTTTCTAAAGGCACTGAGAGGTCCTTGGGTGAAAGGCTCTATCTATGTGTATGGTATAACTGTATGTTAACAGCAATAAAAACCTGTTTGGGTAACAGGATTTTCCTTGTTTGCATCATTAAGTGTGAGAACTGCAAGGCCAAGAAATAGTGATGCCTTCAAAATTCCAGAAGAGGGGATGCAGTTTTCCCCTACAGTGTCATCCAACTGGTACACAGCTACATACCAAAATACATGTGTTTACAACTTTAAAATATATAAGTCAAGGTACAAATAGAAGTATTTTTTTTCTTTTAAATGTACAAGGCTAGATCCCATTCATAAATGAACTGTTCAAAGGTTGCACCGGGCCTCGGGAGGCACACCAGCCACCATCTTCACAAGCCAATCCGCCTACTAGGCAACCACAGTGCTCTGTGAATGGTTCAGATACTTCTGGCAAAATAAAAGAGAAGCATCTGAGAACATTGAGGAATAATAAGCAGTGACTAGCTGGTTATGAAATGTATTAATAATGTGGCCTGGAGGAGAAGTAGCAGATGACTTCATTTAACAACATGGTTACAGTGACCCATTGCCAGGAATGGAAAGAGGTAACCAGGCTGATGGGCTGACTTTCCACTCTGCCGTTCCTTACCCTATCACTGTGCCTTGTGGTCTCTCCGCCGCAGGGCATACGCAACAACTGTACCCCAAACACTTGTTTTGCTCGCTTTTCCCCCAATATATGAAAAGGAAAAAGGTCAGTATTTCCTCTTGGCCACAATTCTTGACCCAAACGATGATAGGACAGAAGAGACGAGAAGGTGGCAGGGACCAGTCTGTTTTAAAGCTTTGATTTGCTTTGTCCGTGACACTTTGCATTGCTGCCATAGGCACGAGCTGATGAGAGAGAACCACATCCCAGAGCAAACGGATCTATCCGTTGGCCTCTCAGGAGGAGTTGGCTGTATATCCTGGAATGTCTAATGTTCAGAAAATTTATCTTGGTAAAGGCTCAGGAAAATGTATGTTTTTATTTTACCCAAAGTAAAAATATTGGTCAATGTGAAATTAAAAAGTGAAAATAATACTCCCCCTTGTAAAAAATTCCAGCCTCCTACACTCACTGTATCTCATAGACTTCTAAAACAAATAACATGCATTTTATGTGTTTTTTTCTACTAACATTTTATTGGTATTTATAATGTAGTACAGAAGAGACTTTTAAGAGGGAAAAAGGCAAGTTACAATAACATACCAAAGCGTTTAGAAAAGGCTGTGATTGCAAAGGACACAGACCACGCTACCTTCCTTTTTCTTTCAAGGTAAGCAACAGAAAACACCAGGCAAGTAACACAAATCTTTTCTGTTGCCACAGAGGCACATGTTGGCATAGAAGGAAAATATTTCAGAAGGTCACTTTTTCACATCTCCTATTCTGTTTCCACCAAAAGAACTCGTTCTACAGATCCACAGTAGTATGTATAGGTCACCACTAATACAACGGGTAGCAAACAATCAAAAAAAAAACCCCAAACATAGTAGACTATGCTCAGCTAAAAAAAGTAATATGCATGAGGATGGGCAACAGCCTGGGCGGTAGCCCCACAACTAAACAGAGTTCTGATCACATTTTTCTCTTCATTGCTTGAGCCAGGTACCAGTAACTACACTGTTTGGAAAGGCAAAAGACTCTAATCATGGGTTTTGTATCTCTGACCGGGCATCCCAGACATGTTTGAGATGTACAAATGCCATCGCTCATGGCACTCGTTGAATATAGCAGATTTTATACCCAGAGAGTACGATTGATGTTAGCCAGTTAATCTTTCAGAATTCCCATAAATTAGCTCTCAAAACTTCTCTTCAGGAGACTATTGGGTAGTCCGTTATTTGAATTTTACAGTTATTGACACCTGACAACCTTTTCAGCTGCCAGTGTCACCTACTGCTATCTTAATCAAGAAAATTTAAGCGAGACCTCCTCCCCCTTCTCCCGGCCTTGAGGACAATGGCCTTGAAATGAGAAGCTCTGGTGTCTTATTTCAAATCCGATGGTTGTCCCTATGGTCAGCTCATCTTTAGAGGGATATCTGGTCATCTGGACTCAGACTAGACATGAAGCTAAGCACACGGCTGCCTTTGAAAGACTACATAAGGGAAGTGAGGGGCCTACATCAAGCTAGCTGAAAGACTCAGCTGACCCTCTAATGCCCTGGGCTAAGGCGCGGAGGGCTCCCAGCACTCCACCGGGGGATGGGCTGAATTCAAAATTGTTTCTGCCACATCGCTAATAACATATGTGAATCTGGTGCTTGGTTCTCATGGCTTCCATACCAGACCTCATGAGTTTTGAAAGACAGTACTACTGATATCTGATCTTCTTTCCACTGCTATCCCTTAGTCCCCAGGATGGCTGTAAACACAGCAGCTCAGTGCTGTTTCAGAGTAGCAGAATGAAACTGCATGTCCAGCAACCTAACACTCATCTGACATGAAAAGAGATATGGAATGGAAGGATACAGGCTTTTTAGGAAGGGCAGGCAGGGGAGACAAGGAGGGGGTGTCATCCTCTATGTCAATGACCAGCTGGAGTGCATGGAACTCCACCTAGGGGCAGATGAGGAGCTGAAGGAGGGCTTTTGAGTTAGGATTAAAGGCAAGGCAGGGACAGATAACATTATAGTGGGGGTCCGCTATGTGCCACCCAACTAGAAGACCAAGCAGATGAGGCCCTCTATAGGTAGATATGAGCAGCCTGACATTCACAAGCCCTGGTCCTCATGGGGAACTTCAACTCCCTCGGTATCTCTTGGAGTGGCAGCACAGCAGGGCATAAGCAATGCAGGAGATTCCTGGAACACATTGATGATAACTTCCTTCTCCAAGTGATAGGGGAGCCAACAAGGAGAGCTGCTATGCTGGACCTTGCTCTTGCCAACAAGGAGGGACTAGCGGGGAACATGAAGGCCAAGGGCAGGCTTGGCTGCAGTGACCAGGAAGTGGTGGAGTTAAAGACCCTTAGGGCAGCGAGGAGGGTGCACAGCAGGCTCCCTACCCTGGACTTCAGGAGAGCTGAGTTTGACCTCTTCAGGGGTCTGCTTGGTAGACTACCATGGGATAAAGCCCTGGAGGCAAGAGAGGCCCAAGAAAGCCGGTTAATATTCAAGGATCACCTCCTCCAAGCTCAGGAGTGATGCATCCTAACAAAGAGGAAGTCACGCAAGAACACCTGCATGGATGAACAAGGAGCTCCCGGACAAACTCAAGCACAAAAGGGAAGCCTACAGAAGGTGGAAGTAAGGACAAGTTGCCTGGGAGGAATATAGAGAAACTGTCCAAGCAGCCAGGGATCAGGTTAGGAAAGCTAAAGCCCTGGTAGAATTAAATCTGGCCAGGGACCTCAAGGGCAACAAAAAAAGCTTCTATAGGTATGTTGGTGATAAAAGGAAGACTAGGGAAAATGTGGGCCCTCTTCAGAAAGAAACAGGAGACCGATTACCTGGATATGGAAAAGGCTGAGGTACTCAATGACTTTTTTTGCCTCAGTTTTTACTGGCAAGTGCTCCAGTCACACCGCCCAAGTCACAGAAGGAGAAGGCAAAGGCAGGGACTGGGAGAATGAATAAATGATTAACCACCCACTGTAGGAGAAGATCAGGTTTGAGACCAGCTAAGGAACCTGAAGGCACACAGGTCCATGGGGCCTTATGAGATGCATCCACAGGTCCTGAGGGAACTTGCAGATGAAGTTGCTAAGCCACTGTCCATGATATTTGAGAAGTTGTGGCAGTCCTGTGAAGTTCCTACTGACTGGCAAAGGGGAAACATAAGCCCCATTTTTAAAAAAGAAATAAAGGTATACCTAGGCCAGTCAGTCTCATCTCTGTGGCAGCAAGATTCTGGAGCAGATCCTCCTGGAAACTATGCTGAAGGCACAGAGAAAAGGAGGTGGTGATTGGTGATGGCCAACATGGCTTCACTAAGGGCAAATCATGTCTGACAAATTATAAGGGAAGAGCAACTGACATCACCTACCTGGAGTTGTGCAAAGAATCTGACATTGTCCCACACAACATCATTGTCTCTAAACTGGAGACACATGGATTTGATGGATGGACCACCTTGCGGATAGGGGCTGGCTGGCTGGCCACACTCAAAGAGTTGCAGTCAATGGCTCAATGTCCAAGTGGAGACCAGTGATGAGTGGCTTTCCTCAGGGGTCAGTATTGGGACTGGCACTGTTTAATATCTTTGTCAGCGATATAGATAGTTGGGATTGATGCACCGTCAGCCAGTTTGCTGATGACACCAAGCAGTGTGGTGCAGTCAGCACACTAGAGGAAAGGGATGACATATAGAAAGACCTTGACAGGCTTGAGAGGTGGGCCCATGCAAACCTCATGAAATTCAACAATGCCAAATGTAGGTTCTGCACATAGGTTGGGGAACTCCAAGCACAAATACAAGCTGGGTGGAGAATGGATTGAGAGCAGCCCTGAGGAGAAGGACTTGGGGGTGTTGGTTGACAAGAAGCTCAACATGGACTGGCAATGTGTGCCTGCAGCCCAGAAAACAGACTGAATCCCGGGCTGCATCAAAAGAAGTGTGCCCAGCAGGTCGAGGGAGGTGATTCTGCCCCTCTACTCCTCCCTCATGACACCCACCTGGAGTACTGCATTCAGTTCCGGGGCCCACAACATAAGGAGGACACGGACCTATTGGAGCAGGTCCAAATGGGGGACACACAGATGGTCAGGGTGCTGGAGCACCTCTCCTATGAAGACAGGCTGAGAGAATTGGAGTTGTTCAGCCTGGAGAAAAGAAGGCTCCAAGGAGACCTTATAGCAACCTGCCAGTACCTAACGGGGGCCTGCAGGAAAGCTGGAGAGGGACTTTTTAGGGCAGGTAGTGATAGGGCAAGGGGAAATGGCTTTAAACTGAAAGAGGGTAGGTTTAGATGAGATATTAGGAGGAAATTCTTTACTGTGAGGGTGATGAGGCACTGGAGCAGGTCGCCCAGAGAAGCCGTGGGTGTCCCATCCCTGGCAGTCCAACTCATTCATGCCTCTATGTGCATATAATTTGACTGAATAAATATGACACTGAGAATACTGTACCAGTGATATCAAACTTCCATGGAACTTTGCTGTTCCGGCTAGACAGAACACTAAGTGATCCACTGGAGCAATCTGCTCTCAAAGAAACAACGTGCAAACATTTCTTGCACTGCGCAGCAGGAGTTTTGGATAGTGAGATACCGTGGCAGGGGATAAGGTAGAAGTCTTGTCTGAGCAACTAGGTCCACTGATACTCACCCTAGGAGTGCACAGACGTGTGCTGGAGCGCAAGGAAATGAGGTGCTTGCAGTTTATCCATTATTTCTCGATCTAGGTCCCTTGGTTTTCAGTAGTCAGCCCCACTCCTATGATTTCAAGGCCAGGCTGGATGGGGCTTGGAGCAGCCTGGTCTAGTGGAAGGTGTCCCTGCCCATGGCAGGGGAGTTGGAACTAGATGATCTTTAAGGTTGCTTCCACCACAAACCATTCTATTATTCTATGATATAAAATGGACAATAGTTTTCCTTCCAGTAAAAGATAATATAATCATTGCTTAACTCAAGTTTCAGAATGTACTTCAGGGTACTGAAGGAAGTTCAGCTTCAATTAGTTATATTAATACCTATAGCTCTCAATCAAGCATGTTTCCACCATACTGCCCTTAAATGTGTTTTACGCTTGTGTATTAAGCCAGAAGTTCTTTCACAGATCTGCCTTTTTCAGAACTGTAGTCAAAATAAAGACATCAAAGTAATAAAGGCCTGGAATCCAATAATAATAATACGTTAATTCCAATACCACAGAATGGTAAAATTCCTTCACATTTCAGCAAACAATCTGTCTTTCTTACAGGCTATAACTGTGCAGATGACTAAGGCAGTCTCTGAGGGGGTGGAAAAGCGTGTAGAAATGTTCTGGGTTGCAGCTTGTTAACCACTCCAATGGAAGCAGAGTCTACCACCTCTAATGAGCTTACTATTTTAAAATAAAGATATTGCAACAACTGTAGAGCTCGCTGGTGCCACCAATTAGTGAAAATATAGGGTTGGTTATTGTGCTTTCTAAGGTAAAACTAACTGTCATTTGAAAGCATCAAAGTCACTCTCATCATTGGTGAAAGCACAGTTCACTGTACCATTGCTGTGAAAAACTACCCAGAGGATGGAAAACTAAGAATAAGTAGAATATTAAAAATAACATTATGATGGCTACTATCCAGATGCAGTTGTTAGCTCTTACTCTTCTATTTAATTTTGTTGAGCATGAAAGCTTGTAAATGCGTGACTTATATTGGACTGCCTGTCTGCAAGGCATGATGTTTTATATTAGTGCATTAGTTTAACATTAGATTCTAGGACATGAAAAAAGATGGGAGTTTCTGAAACAATGTCAGACACATCAACACCACCTTTCTCGTGCAATATTGAAAGTTAGTCTGAGGTTAAGAAAGAGACTGTTACTGGAACTGCTGGGAACATGATGGCCATGTTGCATCACTGTATAATTCGGTGACACAGACAGGAGATGGGGAAGCTCTCAGGGAACCAGCACAAGGGTTTAGGACAAAAAGCACCTTAAGGGAGGAACCTGGAGAGCAGGGAGGAAACAGGAGAGAGAGTGAAATATCACTAGGTTGCAATAAGCCCAAAAAGCAACCCTACTAGCAACCCCAGACAGCTAGGGTACAAATGAATGGCAGACTGTGTCACAGCCATTTTTGTCCCACAATTAAAGAAAATGAGAAGATAAGTTAGAAACAAAGTGGGTTCTGTTCACATGACAAACTGAAATCTCCACAAGAGAAACCCACAAGGGCTGTATAGCATGTTTAGTTCCTAAGGGTCCAAGAGAGGCAGTCCTGACTAAGAGCCTATAACTGATCGTGAAGTTAGTTGTGTTGTCAAGGAAGAAGAAATAACAACATCTAACAGCATTTTCCCCTTTGAGGCTGCAGATATTTACTTCCCCACCAGCACCCCTGTGCTGCCTTACCAGCCAGGCAGCTTCATCTAGGAAGTGGAAAGGAGGCAAATTCCTAGAACTCTTGGCCTTCTGTACAGAACATACATAGTATTTATTTAGAAATTAGCTTTCTGTTAGTAATCCATGCCTCCAAACAGATAACTTTTACTACATCATAGTTTTGCACTTAGTAATTACCATTTGGCAGCATTTTATAAGAACTGGTCTAAACCCAACATCATCTGAACCATCTCAAACTGCTGGAAACTAGAACTCATTGGGAATTCTCCAGTGAAACTTGCTTGTTGAAAATGCTGGGTCATCAAAATCTATATATTTCCCCAAAGTCTCTACTTCAGCTGACATCTGATGAAATCCTTTCCTGTCTGTCAGGTAGGTCTTGGCATGTCTGGCTTCCTGCCAGCCTCTCTGCTGAGCTGTTGGGAAGCCCACTTTCCCAGATGGCTGTATGTCCTTCTACTGAAGTTCTCAGAACTGGATTCTTATCTACCCAGAAGCCTTGCCAATCTCAGTCAAACCAGAGCTTTTGGGATCAAGGACCCTTGCCTGAAAATGGCTTTCAGGGTCTGTAGCTTGTAGGTGTCTGCAGGACAACATTTGTCATCGTGCTGAATCCCAAAAGCTTTCAGATTCCCACTTCTGATACCTGTGCAGGCTACCTGGCAAGTTGGCAGCCAAGTGCTCTAGAAATCTTGGGTCCTTGCTCTCATGACGGACTGTACAATGGACTGTGGGCCCTGGAAGCCCTGGCACCAACAGAATTCCCTCCACTTTGACTCTTCTCGAACTCTCAACTCACAGCACCAAACCCGACCAAAATTATGTCAGACACCATCAGTCAGCCCAGTGTTCCCGGCAGCACAGTTCATTTCAGATATACCGTGTTTCCTGTGGTTTTGGCTTTTGTCAAAAATGGGAGGTAATTCTTCCCTCTTCCTTCCTCCAACCTCAAAGAAAACATTAAAATCTATGGAAGAATGGAAATTTGGTTTCCTGGCCAGCTCTACCTGCACTGTTAGAAGCGACGTATTTGGCTATTTCATGACAGTATCCAGAGATCTCTGTAATGCAGACATTGGTATTTCAAGGTCTGTTTTCTACAGCTCTTCTCTATTAGGGGGAGATTTATTTTCCTTTCACCAGGCAGAGGAGAATGCACCTTGCCCTGCAGAGGCATTTTTAAGTTTTGAAATGGGTCCTTCTATTTCCAGCATTTTCTTTTGAGATTGCTTCAGTCAGTGCTTGATAAAGTAACCTGCACTGTACCACAGTGTTGGTGTAGAAGCCCCAGGAAATTATAATTTTCCAAAACCTTTACGCTAAGTCTTTCAACTCCTGCTACAGTAGCTAATATAGTATGAACAACAGTCATCCTCTTAAACCTTTGGGTTCCTGTGTCTAAAAATTAATTCCTTTAGGGTTTGTTTATTTCTAGATATCAGGGGCTCAGTCCAGGATACATAACGCTTGGTCAAGAGTATGAAGAAAAAAGCAAAAGCATCTTCAGGAAACATAACTGAAGGACCGCTAGAGAGCTCATGGAATGTCAAAATGGTGTGCAACTCGCCCAGGCTTGTTTTCCTTTCCAGTTAACTGAACGTTAGGCATAATTTAGAGCTTAATTCAGTACAAAATACACCAACAGTTTCCTTACAGTAAAAGCTTGCACAAGGCTTCTGTAATGCTGAGCCTGAATGAGTTCTTTGCTAAATCAGGCCCTCAGGATTCCCAGTATGCATACGTAAGCACGGCTGGAAATGGGGGAAAAAAAGGGGGCAGACTCCTCAGCACTGCAGTGCAGGCCTGATCTGTGTAGCAGACCAGAAGGTCACGGCAGAGGGTGGGAGGAAGCACTGTTCTGCTCCATTCGGGCAGAAAAATTTTATGTTTGTACAGAAGCATAAGGAACTTTGAAAGACCATATAAGGGCTGAGACTCAGGCCCTGCTGGAAAAACCTGCTGGAGCTGAGCTCTGCACATAACTCATATGAACATTAATGAGACTTAAATGCATGCATTGAAAGAAGAATAGACCCCTTAGTGATTTGTCAAGATAAAATTCAAAATAACTTTGAATGCTCAGAGGTAAATATTAGGTTTAGGAATTGAAAACAGCAGAACTAGTGGAACAATTGCCTATAATGAGATCCAGGAACAATCTACCCACTGTACCAGGTTTTCATTAGAGTTATGGCCTGCAGCCATACCACCTTGTGCTGTGATCTTAAAAGCTAAGACGGGTTGGGCTGGTTAGTATTTGGAAAGGAGACCTCCAAGCAAGCTTACCACTGCAGGAAAAGCTTAGTGATGCTATAGATAATGTTCTTCCTTCTTATTCAGTATTGGATCCAGGTGTTAGGGGATCTGAAGGCCTTTTGTGCACGATGCAAGTCTAAGGATCTGATGATCTGTGGTCATTAAAGTATGCCTGTCATTTCTCATGAGTGTACAATGCCACTTTGAAATAGCTACTGCATTTCACTGCAAAGGTGGTTGCATGTCAGTAATAGATAAGTGTTGCCAATATAATGTGATGATCAACTCCATAGGGAGGTTGAAAAGCTAAGTTTGCCAACATGGGGTAAGTAGTTTTAAGTCCCAAAAGCTCCAGAGAGAGGCAAAAAAGTGTTTCTTGTATGTTTTTTAAGGGTCCATATCTACCCTGGAAACATTGTTCCATCTCAGAGCTCTGCTAAGGAAGGGCACTTTGAACCCTGGGGTTGCCACTGACATTACCACATGCCTGCACGTGCTCTAACCCCTGCTTACACAGCCAAGCTGCCTCTGCGGAGCAGCTCCTGAGGAAGCTCAGCTGTCTAGCTGATGGGAGAACAGCAGACAGCTTGTCAACTGTCCCATCCCTGCTCTTAAATCTGCTGGGATTAAACCCCTCAGGCATTAGCCCTGCACGGAATTAGGTGCATATTCAGTTGTAGACACTGAATAGCTCCCTATAGCTAAATCAATGGGACTACTCACAGTACACAAAGTTAAAGATGCATCTGTCTCCAAAGAATGAAGGCATAAATGAGCAGTGCAGCTACACAATTCCTAATTGATGTTCTTGATTTATTAACCTCCCTGGTTGTCATCCAAGACACTGTACTAACATTGTTTTGTTTGTCCATGTAGGACATGATCCTGAATACTGCTGAGAGCTCTTGAGTCTGTAGTGCTCAGAGGGCTGACTTCATCAGGAATTCACTGAAATACATCAATTGGAGTTCATCGAATTCAATGGGATTTGAGAGCATTTGGCATCCCTTAGGAGTCAATTAGCACCTTCCAGAAAACGGGCCTTAGACAATCAGGTCTAGGAAGTTCAGACAGGTTTTCCCCTGGGGTTTGGGGCAGTTACTATTTGTATATAATAAAAAGCTGTTTTAATTTTTTGCTTTCATTTTAAAAATGTAATTTTCAGCAGAGCTCGAACTGTCTGTTAACATTTGGTATCATGCTAGGACTGGACACAGCATCAAGCCTGTGATACTGGTGAGTAACCTACCAGTGATTTGTCAAAACTGAGTTGCTAAATTGATTTAATATGGAAATGCATGGTAACGTGACCCACATAAAACATCTCTCCCTTTTACCATGATGCTTTTATTTGCATCATGTGGCTGAATAAAATGACCTGTTCAAGATACCCATACAACTTCCAATAGTCGCTCACTTCCAACTTCCTGCAGTGACAAAGAAGCAGCCATGAGTCTGTTGGCTCTAGGGCTTCCAGGCTATGTCATAACTTGTGTTTGTACATGCGCTGAATTTGCTTAATATCCCAGTTTTACCACTGACTTCGTGGGGAACAAGCAGGGTCACGTAAACCAGCTGGTGTTACATATTTGGGAGGAGGAAGGAAACTATCAGCACACACTACCTGCTGTCTTATATCAAAAACTCTTCCAACTTACTGTAAAACGAGTTGGAAACTGCAGCCGCAAGAACAGCCTTTCCTTAATTTTGATATTTTTCTTTGCACTAAATAAACTTAGCCTTAGGACTTCACTCCTATTGCCGCAGGCATTCCTCTTGAATGAGTATGTTTGATATCTGTATCTTATCATAACGCTGAGAAAATACTGTAGCTATTCAGCACAATGTCCTACACAAAATGCTGGATAGGATGCTGTGAAGTGACAAACTGCATATGAAATCAAGTTATTCAGGACATCCTGGTGATCTGCTTGAGTGAAAAGACCTTGGAAGATTTTCTACAGACAAAATGGGTGGTCAGGGAAGAGAACTGCCAACTGAAAAAACCTGTTATAGCTACTGATAATGTTAAGGCAAACACTTCGAGCCCATTCAGAGAGACCTTTCAACCGTGCCCTGTTGTATGCAATTAGTTCAAACTTTGGATAAATGAGACTTTCTTCCTTCCTTGAGGCATGATCCCAAGACCACTGAGGTCCACAGGAGTTTTTAAATCAGAGAGGTTTTGAATTAGTCCCTTAAAGAATTTTGCAGGAAAATGAAGCATTGTAGTTAGTACATTTTGACAACTAAGTATTTCATAATTATTAATAACAGAAAGCTTTAAAGTCTGCACATTGTTCCTTCATTGCTTTTCTGTTTATAGGTTTATAACTACATTTCCTACTAATAGCAAATTATAACACAAATAATCATGTAAATGTCCAGTAATCAATACAATTAGAAGAACTGAAGGAAGCATGTCCCCATTTAGTTTCCAAATACTGCTCTAATCCCTCCTAAAATCCTAAGAGCTTCTACAGCACGGCATGGGAATCCTTATGCTTCAGAAATACATCTTATTTATCCATGCAGTAGGCAGCTCAAGGCAATAGAAAAAAAAATCCACATTAGAAAGAAGAAGAGTGTAATGCTTTTATAGCATCCTATATCAGCCTTCAACACCAGAAAGATGTAAACCACCAAATGTCGAAGAGCGTATTATCCCGGATAAACTGAGCACTGCTGCCACTGTCAACTGCTTTAATATATATGCACTTGAAGCACTGACAGCAATACGTGAAACTCCTGTTTACATTTTTTTTAAGAAATACATATCCACTTTTTTTATCCAAATAGCGCTGTAAAGTTCTACCAAAAGGTTATACAAAACAACTGCAAATAAAGTGCATGTACATAAATAACTTTGCCTGACTTTTTGTTTAATGTCCAAGATGATTGGAACAGATTGTATCATGAACTACTTTCCCTTTGGCTAATTAAATAGCCGTCCCCACTTACCATAAAACATATTCTTATTAAAACAAGTATCTATATTCACTCTGTTGGATAAATTACTTCCAAGTAAGTGCCATAAAGCCCATTACATTCCTGCTTTAGGAGTGGATCAGGTCCAAACAGACAATCAAAGGATTTCACTGGGATTATTTTAGATTAGAAAAACTACGGAAGACATGAGGCACTGACAAGATCGTAA